>NC_143161.1:16700014-16875031 GCF_041381405.1 Jatropha curcas
TCAGCAGTGTGCTCCTTCTCGGCGTACCAATTGTCAAGAGGTCCTTCGCTCGGCTTGATCAGGTTGTACAAGTCTTGATTCCCATCACTTCCGGTGATAACTGCAACCTCATCAAAGAGATTAGGCTGCATGAAGTCTTCTACCTCCAGCTCGGTTACTATCTCGGGCTTGTTGCCCCAAACATCCGAGAATATTTCTATCCCAGGCAGCATCTTCTTAACGGTTGGGCAGCAAAAGGGCTCCCGGAAGCCACAGTAAGGAACTGCTTCTCCGGGTTTGCAGAAGTAACTGTTCAAAGTGAGAAGGTAAGGCCGTATCTGTATACTTCCCTTCCTTCCTCTTCGGGTTTTCTCAGCACGCTCTTCGTCAGTGGGCTCATAACCCAGTCCATAGGTCCCTTCATTCACTGGGCATTCCCAAGCTTGTAGTGCAGGATATGTTTTCCCAGACCTCGCCATAATCATTCCTGGCAAATAGGACATTTTCTGCATCAGAGGAACCATATAGTTTATCTGTACCGTCCCGAAATCAAAGAGAATTCGAGAGTTTACAGTTTTCCCTTCCATGAACTGTACAGTATCATACTGAAATCCCGAAAGGGGTAGGTTGGCAGCCTCAGGGTTGACCTCAAAGAGAGGTTGGCCCTTTGGTTTTTTAAGCTGATTGTAGTCATCTCCTTGAATGGTGATAACTTTGTCTTCATAGGGGAATTTGACCTTTTGATGTAGGGATGAGGGCACCGCCTTAGTATGATGTATCCATGGCCGACCCAGGAGCAGGTTGAAGCTAGTTGGTACATGTGAACCCCTCCCCAAATATCAATGCATATAGAATGCATGTGACTAAGGAAGAAATGCACGTGATGTATGAGTCGCCACCTTGTTTAATTATTTTAGGGCAAACTAGGAAAAAACCCTAAGTGACTCCAATTTTAATTAACCTAGTTACTAGATTAATTAGCCCAATGTCTAAGGCACAATCTGTGAACCCGAGGTGGATCCCGAGACTATGTCATGCTGATGAACTAACCTATGAATGGATGCTTTGCAAGGAAGGTGATGTAATTGGACCAATAAAAAAGTTTAAGTGATTTCGACTTGCCGCCCGGGGTTAAATCCCAAACGTGCCTACGTACTTCCGTTTGAATGGAAGATCAAAGTCCACGTAGTTCGATAGGCCTTCTTTGAAGGGCTTTGAATGGGATGCTTTATGCATGAGTGTGTGTATGCTTTGTGCATTTTTGTTTAGGCATTTTGCCAAAGAATTGATTGTTTCAGGCACTTGGTGCCAAAATGTTGATTTGAGGCTTTTTGCCAAAAGAAAGGATTTGGGCTTATTCTTGCCAAAAGATAAGTTGGGCTTATTTGCTTGCCAAAGATTAATTGGGCTTATTATTGCCAAAAGATTGATTGTTTAGGCGATTGTCGCCAAAATTGAATGATTTAAGGCTTTTTAGCCAAAATGAATTGATTTAGGCCATTGTTGCCAAAGGTTGATTTAAGGCTTTTAGCCAAAAGAAATTGATTTAAGCGATTTGTCGCTATAAAAGAGATTAATTTTCACTTATAAGCAATTTATTTGCTTAAAGTGATTATTTAAAGGCTTTTATCCAAATTATTGATTTAAGCGATTTGTCGCTATAAAAGATTAACTTTTCACTTATAAGCAATTTGTTTGCCTAAAGTGATTAATTAAATTGAAATATAGGCAATTTATTGCCATAAAAAAACGTGTTTAAGTAGGACCTTTTAGTCACAATCATTGATTAACTGGACTTAGGCCAAGAACTGTTCGAAATAAAGGCAATTTCACCATAGTTATTGATTAACTAGGCTTCTTTAGCCAATAATGTCAGATTTAAGCTTTAATACCACGATTATTAATTAATCGGGCATTTAAGCTTAATCTTTATTTGATTGAGGCAATTTATTTGCCTAATTATGACATGGATGCATTTATGCAGTTGTAGAATTATTAGGAGTAGAAGAGAAGCATGCATAAAATGCTAATAATAAATAGACAGAGTTTAGTTTTGTGTACCTGATTTAGTCCACGGCCACTTCTTAACTCCAGGTTAAGCTCCTCGTTAAGGGAAATATTAATTTTTTTAGTTTAATTTAACTTTGAGTGATCAAATATCACAACAATAGAATCAAACTAAAAAAATAAAAAATAAAATAAATATGCAAGAAAGCAATAAAGAATCGCAAAGAGCGTAAGGGAGAAGGAGCGTCCGTCAACACAGACCGTGTCCCAAAACGGAGCCCCGGGGATGTTTTTTATAGGAAAAACGCGCCCCTGGGCGCGTCAACCCGCCCTCCAGGGCGGGCATGCCCGCCTGGGCTGGGCGGGCGTGCCCGCCCACGCTGGGCGGGCATGGCCGCCCAAGCTGGGCGGGTGTGCCCGCCTAGACTGGGCGGGCATGGCCGCCCTAGCTGGGCGGGCGTGCCCGCCCTTGAGGGTGGGCATGCTCGCCTAGACTGGGCGGGCATGGCCGCCTAGACTGGGCGGGCATGGCTGCCATAGCTGGGCGGGCGTGCCCGCCCTTGAGGGTGGGCATGCCCACCTAGACTGGGCGGGCATGGCCGCCTAGACTGGGCGGGCATGGCCGCCTAGACTGGGCGGGCATGGCCGCCTAGACTGGGCGGGCATGGCCGCCTAGACTGGCCGAGCATGCCCGCACTAGCTGGGCGGGCGTGCCCGCCCTTGAGGGTGGGCATGCCCACCCCCGAGGGTGGGCATGCGTGCCTTTCTCTTTTTCTCTTCTTTTTTTTCATTCCGGAGGCTTTTCCGGGAGTTTCGGACCTCCAAAAAATATTTCGGGACTAGTTCCGTGATCCTCGTAATTTTTCGGACGTTTCAAGTACCATATTGGCACACTTCCGGTGAACTTTCTGAATGACCTCCGGTCCGGCCGGACTGTTTGCAGTCTGGAAAAATTGGCTCTTTGAGCCTCAAAATTGAGGTATTCATAGACGATTGCAGCCGCTGTCGCCGGCTGCGGCCGAGAAAACTGGCTTTTTTGGAGCCTTAAAATTTGAGTATTCACAGTTGCCCCCCCACTGGCTATCAGAAAAATGATTTATGAGAGCCAGTGGCTATCTGAAGGAGCAAATTTTGAGGATGGGCAGAGGAGGAAACCCTGCCGTGGGTTTTCTCTTTGAAAAAAAATGATCAAATGCATGGATTTATGTTTACAACATAAGATGTATTTGCCTTTCTAAGGACTTAAAATGAAATTCTGCCTCTTAGAGGACTTGAAAAGATGTTTTCCCCTTAATGAGGGCTTGGAAAGAGATTTTGCCTCTTAGAGGTCTTGAAAAGATGTTTTGCCTCTTAATGAGGGCTTGAAAAGAGATCTTGCCTCTTAGAGGACTTTGAAAAGATGTTTTGCCTCTTAATGAGGGCTTGAGAAGAGAGATTTTGCCTCTTAGAGGGCTTGAAAAGATGTTTTGCCTCTTGATGAGGGCTTGAAAAGAGATTTTGCCTCTTAATGAGGGCTTGAAAAGAGATTTGTTTTATGTTTGTTTTTTTTCTTTGAGAACCAAGGGTCCACCTAAAGTTGAAATGATCAAATGGCTTGGTTTTGGATGAAAAAATGGTTGGTTATTGGTTAGGGTTTCACCCTAGGTTTTATGTAAAACAAAAGGTTAACCATTAATCGGGTTCTACCCTAGGTTTGTGTAAAAGAGATTGACGATGGTTGGGTTCCACCCTGGGTTGTGTATGTTTTTTTTTTATAACACTTGGCCCTGAATCCGACTTGGAGGATTTTGCCCCCTGCTTGAGAGAATTGATGCCCTTATTAGCTGGAATGAAAGACTAAAAATTCCGTGATTACTTCTGTGATGGGAGAATGGTGAAGGTTCTTATCACTTCTTACCCCCCAGAATGGTGCTGACCATGGAATATTTCAAAACATTGGTGTTGTACTTGTCCCATCGATTGAGGAATCAAGGAGAACAAGGCCACTGAGGAAATGGACAATGTGGATGACATCGCTCGTCTGAAAAGGATCGAAGAAACGATGGTCAGAGTGGAGATGAGGTATTAAAGAATTACCTCTCAATGATTATGTTTGACATTTTTTTTTAGGGATTGTTTTGGAAATCTAGGGGATTGAATTGACATTTTCCTCTCTCTCTCTTTTTTTTAGAGGAATGACTCAAAGAGTAACTCTTTCAAAATGAACTTTTGAGAATGACTCGATTTTTGTGACTCGTTGTGGAATGACCACTGGTGATGGAGACTTGATTTCAGAGACCCATTGGAGACTCGATTTAGAGACTCAAATTTTGTCTTGTAGTGGATTTTGACTCGAAGGAAACTCAGTGATCCCTGGAAAAATGATTTAAGGACACACTTTGTTGTTTGTCCTACAAAAAAATTGACTCTCTAAAAGAATTCATGAAAGCACTTTTTTTCTTTTTTTTTTTTAAATTTTTTTTTGTTTTTTGGCCTTAACTTTTGCCTAGTAGCCACCCTTTCGAGTTTTCGACTCTAGCAGGTTCTTTGCCCTAACTTTTGCCTAGACCGCCCTTTTGGGTTTTCAGCCTAGCGGGCTCAATTCTTGCCTGAAGCCGCCCTTTCGGGTTTTCAACTCCAGCTTTTATTTTTCTTTTCTTCTCTTTTTTTTTTACTATTTTTATTATATATTTTATTTTATATTGGCAAAGAGAAAATGCTTTTTATGATGCAAACTTATGTTTGTGACCGCGCCTTTGTGGCTGCCTACGTATCTCCAAGAACTCTTCGGGGGATGGGGAGAATCAGGTCTTTCGTAGTTCCTTCCGGGATGCAAACTTCGTGCTCGGCTGGTGCGGAATTCATCTCCGACTTGATTTTAGTGCGGAATTCCTTTCCGTCTCGGTGCGAAATTTATTTCCGGCTTGCTGTCGGGGCAAAATTCAATTCCGACTTAATGCTGATTGTGGAATTTATTTCCGATTTGATTTCTTTGGGATTCCTTCCCGTCTTGATATTACTACAGAATTCATTTCTGACTTGATTTCTTCGCGGGATTCCTTCCTGGCTTGATGTCTTTGCGGGATTCCTTCCCGGCTAGATGTCTTTGCGGGATTCCTTCCCGACTTGATGTTGATGCAGAATTCATTGCTGCCTTGATTTCTTCGCAGGATTTCTTCCTGGCTTGCTGTCTTTACGGGATTCATTCCCGCCTGGATGTCTTTACGGGATTCCTTCCCGACTTGATGTTGAATCAACTTATTGACTCGAGCTCGTATGATAGTGATGACCCTAGGCGAATCTGACTTTGTTATTGTAGTGGTTTTACCACTGGTTGACTGAAATATGACTTGTATTCATCACAAAGAGTTTTGAATACCCACATTGTGGTGGTAACTTGAGTGGCTTGAGTGTTGAAGAAGCTTTTATGCTTTGAGTTTGTGGCTTCGCCATGTTTGAATTCTTGAGGTTAATTTGATCCCTTTTCTTGGACTTCATCTTCCTCTGAACTTGAAACTTATTTCCTCAATGGTTCTCCTCTCCATAAGGAATTTTGAGGAGACTCTTCCTTTTCCTTGTTTTGAGAAATGATCCTTGTTTATAAGGACACTTGTACTTGTGCCATGCTTGGCGCTTGATTTTCAAGGTGTTTGTTGTCATCCAATTTGTGGAAATGACTGCTTCTTTTTAACTTGTTTTTTTTTTTTTAAAATGTGAGCAGTCGCTTGGTCTTTGTCCTTATGGCTGAAATGATTTGTCCTTTACCCTTGATGGGCTTGAATTTAATGGAGAGCTTGCAGTTGACCCATTTTTGACAACTTGATTTCCTGTAGCTTTGTCCTTGATTTCTTTCTTTTGTGCAGAGGTTCCTTTTGACCCGCTTTTTTTTTTTCTTTTGCTTGCTTAGAAACAGCCTCTCCATAAAGAATTTCGAGGCAACTTGATTCTGAGATGACTTGAGTAGTGTATGGATAGCATTGCGACTTCGTGCAGACCCAATCCAATTCCAAACATAACTTCTTTATTCTGTCCCTTTTAAGCTCAAAATTCAGACACATCTCTGTCGGAGCATCTTCCATTCCCGGGTTTTCGGAGAAACCATTCTGGCCCTAACCCCTTCAATCGGCTTTGCCTCGGTACTGTTTGAAGTCTTGCGTACCCTTCGCTGGATCCTTTCCGTGATTACCCTTCAAAACTTCCCCTTTGATGGTGCTTCTTAGGATGCCCCCAGCTTTGATTGATGCAGAGCAAATGAAAGGATGAATGCATTTTTCTTTGCCAATTTTTATTATTTTTTTATTTTTTCAATTTTTTATTATCTTTTTCGTTTTTTTTTTTTGTGCTTTCACAGGAAAGGATAGGGAGAGAGTATAAACATTGATTGGAACGTAAACTGATCCCTTTTTATTGATAAGACAAAATTTTTGTACAAAAGACACTTAGATTTACAAATTTGAATTGAATGAAAACTTGAATGGAAATGAAAATGAAAAGAAAAACTAGACCCTAAAAGATAGACTCTAGGTGGACTGTGATGGACTAGGATTGGGTTGACTGTAGTGACTTTGTTCTTCTCGATGCTTCAATCGATCAGACATGTTGTTGTTGGTCTTGAACAATTCCTTTGTTCTTTTGGAGGCTTGATCTTAACCTTCTCAGACACAAACCTCATTCATTTCTAAGAAAAGTTCGAAAGGATCGAAAGATTCTTATTCAGCAATTTTTTTTGGCATTAATCCCATGGTTAGGCAAGGGATTGGTTGATATTCAGCTTGCTCTTGGGGATGATGGACCCATTGTCAACCAGGTCTTGTAGATGGTTTTTCAAAGTCCAGCATGATTCGGTCTTATGCCCATGTCCTTGATGGTACTCACAGTATTCATTGGCTTTGAAATTCCGGGGCAGGGGGTTTGGTAATGGCCTTGCTTCTAAGGGCTTCAGTAAATTTGCTTTCACTGCTTCTCGGAACACCAAAAGGATTGGCATGCCGAGATCAGTATATTGCCTCCTTGGCTGAATATTTCTCAAATTCCCAACACGTAAAGGATTCGTGGGGATTATACTGGCTATTTCATTTGTCTCACTGGACCCAGCATGATTCTGCTTCTTGTATGAGTCTTCTTTGAGGTGACTCAACTGGATTAAGTCTTCCACCTTAGTTGCAGTCACAATGAGCGATTAGAACGTAGGCAAGTACTGTGTTTGAAGTTGTGACTGGTAGACAGGCAGTAAATTCTTGATTATTATGTCAACTTGTTCCTGTTCAGAGGGTCGGTTGATCATTTGAGCAGCTTTGGCTCTCCACCTCGAAAGGAACGAGGAGAAGGGCTCATTGTTCTTTTGTTTAATGGTTTCCAGCACCCTCCGGGTAACATCCACTTCGATATTATAATGGTACTGCGTGTTGAAAGCATTGCATATGTCCTCCCAATTCTTCATTTTGGAACGATCCAAGCTTACAAACCATCTTAATGCAGCACCAGTGAGTGATTGCTGAAACAACTGAGCAAGGAGCTCGCTGTTCAGTCCGAACGGGTTGAGGGCACCCACATACATTTTCAGGTGCGTTTTGGGACAGGTGGTTCCATCAAACTTGTCCATATTGGGCATTTTGAATTTTGTAGGCAGTCTTGCTTCGGGGAACAAGGACAAGGAGTCCATGTCCACCACTTCCTTGTGTGTCTTAAGAGCAGTAATAGACCTTTCTAGGAGTTCTAGTTTCTCTCTCATTTTCTGAGCTTCTAGCTCAGAAGCAGTTCTGGAGGGCATGTCATCCAGGTTAAGGGCAGGGTTTGTCGGTTCAGCAGCAGGTCCCTGATTGGAGGTAGCAGGTCCACTTCCCCCGGCTGAAGCCCCATTTCCATTACCACCACCTAGTTCAGCTATTAGGGCAGTCCTCTGGGCAGCCAATGCCTCATTCATTCTGGCCTCCATTCTGGCCTCCAGTTGTTCAATGAGGTTTTGGATGTCAGACAGTGATGCCATTGGTGCAGTCGGGGTTGTTGGACTGGTGGGTGAGAGCTCAGTTGGTGTTTCGGGTACAGGTGGTCTTTGGAGGGGTACCTGTAAAAGGACATAGTCAAAACGGTTAGACTATCCTATATAAGATGTTTTCATAGGTTATGTGAGATAGTGTGAGGTAGGGTAGTGTTGGTATGCTAGGACACCTAGGATAGGACCCAATGGGGTGTGATATGTAAGGTGGAGTGCTTAGGGCTAGACACCTCGACTTTTCGAAAGGCCCTAAGTTCTCAAGAAAAAAAAATTTGGGCCTTAGGGGCCAAAGTGTGAATTTTTGGGCCTTAGGCCAAATTGGGAATTTTTGGGCCCTTGGGGCCAAATTGGGAATTTTTGGGCCTCTGTGGCCAAGAATGTGAACTTCTGGGCCTTAGGGGCCAAATTGTGAACTTCTGGGCCTTAAGGGCCAAATTGAGAATTTTTGGGCCTTAGGGGCCAAATTGGAAATTTTTGGGCCTCTGGGGCCAAAATGGGTATTCTTGGGCCTCTGGGGCCAAATTGAGAATTTTTGGGCCTTTGTGGCCAGATTGGAAATTTTTGGGCCTCTGTGGCCAAATTGGAAATTTTTGGGCCTCTGTGGCCAAATTGGAAATTTTTGGGCCTTTGGGGCCAAATTGAGAATTTTTGGGCCTTAGGCCAAGTTGGGAATTTTTGGGCCTTTAGGGCCAAAATGTGAACTTCTGGGCCTTTGTGGCCAAATTGCGAATTTTTGGGCCTCTGTGGCCAAATTGCGAATTTTTGGGCCTTTGGGGCCAAATTGAGAATTTTTGGGCCTTAGGCCAAATTGGGAATTTTTGGGCCTTAGGGGCCAAGATGTAATTTTCCAGGTCTCAAGGACCAAAATATAATTTTTCAGGTCTCAGGGACCAAAATGTGATTTTCCAGCTTTGAAATGGAATGTTTTTTCTTTGTGAAGTATGGGATGAATGCGTGAATGCGCACAACATCACAACATAATTCATTTTAATGGAATGATTCAGCATCATTGGGTGCATACAGCCCTAAAGGATAGGTTCTATAGGCTATGACACAAATAGAGAATTGGCTTATAAAGGGACCCTTGAACCTTGAGTAAGGATATACCTAACCACATGTGAAACAAAGAGTTTCGTGTGGGTCCAACGGTACGCATACTCATGGGCCACCCCTAAAAGGATTAGGGATGGTTTGTGGTAACAGGGAGGACGCTTTGGCTGTCCGTCGACATAATCAAAGAGACCTGCCGATCAGCGCTACTTGCTATCCAGACTCAGAAGTTTGAACAGAGAGAGAAGAAAGTCGTTTGAAATTCATTTTTTATGCAATGGAGAAAAAGATTCTCAATCGTGCAAATAAATCAACAAATTTAAATGATTTAAAATAAATTTCAACTAGGTCCAAATTTTCCTTATTAAGCATTCTTAAAGAAAGAATACTTAATCCTTGCTAGGGTACCCTGCAAAACAAAGCATGGTAAAATAATACCCTAGAGAAGGGCCGGTTAGTTACACAACAATCGTAGTCCTCTTCATGTAAAATGATTACATGATTTCCCCAGTGAAGTCGCCAAACTGTGAACCCCTCCCCAAATATCAATGCATATAGAATGTATGTGACTAAGGAAGAAATGCACGTGATGTATGAGTCCCCACCTTGTTTAATTATTTTAGGGCAAACTAGGAAAAAACCCTAAGTGACTCCAATTTTAATTAACCTAGTTACTAGATTAATTAGCCCAATGTCTAAGGCACAATCTGTGAACCCGAGGTGGATCCCGAGACTATGTCATGCTGATGAACTAACCTATGAATGGATGCTTTGCAAGGAAGGTGATGTAATTGGACCAATAAAAAAGTTTAAGTGATTTCGACTTGCCGCCCGGGGTTAAATCCCAAACGTGCCTACGTACTTCCGTTTGAATGGAAGATCAAAGTCCACGTAGTTCGATAGGCCTTCTTTGAAGGGCTTTGAATGGGATGCTTTATGCATGAGTGTGTGTATGCTTTGTGCATTTTTGTTTAGGCATTTTGCCAAAGAATTGATTGTTTCAGGCACTTGGTGCCAAAATGTTGATTTGAGGCTTTTTGCCAAAAGAAAGGATTTGGGCTTATTCTTGCCAAAAGATAAGTTGGGCTTATTTGCTTGCCAAAGATTAATTGGGCTTATTATTGCCAAAAGATTGATTGTTTAGGCGATTGTCGCCAAAATTGAATGATTTAAGGCTTTTTAGCCAAAATGAATTGATTTAGGCCATTGTTGCCAAAGGTTGATTTAAGGCTTTTAGCCAAAAGAAATTGATTTAAGCGATTTGTCGCTATAAAAGAGATTAATTTTCACTTATAAGCAATTTATTTGCTTAAAGTGATTATTTAAAGGCTTTTATCCAAATTATTGATTTAAGCGATTTGTCGCTATAAAAGATTAACTTTTCACTTATAAGCAATTTGTTTGCCTAAAGTGATTAATTAAATTGAAATATAGGCAATTTATTGCCATAAAAAAACGTGTTTAAGTAGGACCTTTTAGTCACAATCATTGATTAACTGGACTTAGGCCAAGAACTGTTCGAAATAAAGGCAATTTCACCATAGTTATTGATTAACTAGGCTTCTTTAGCCAATAATGTCAGATTTAAGCTTTAATACCACGATTATTAATTAATCGGGCATTTAAGCTTAATCTTTATTTGATTGAGGCAATTTATTTGCCTAATTATGACATGGATGCATTTATGCAGTTGTAGAATTATTAGGAGTAGAAGAGAAGCATGCATAAAATGCTAATAATAAATAGACAGAGTTTAGTTTTGTGTACCTGATTTAGTCGACGGCCACTTCTTAACTCCAGGTTAAGCTCCTCGTTAAGGGAAATATTAATTTTTTTAGTTTAATTTAACTTTGAGTGATCAAATATCACAACAATAGAATCAAACTAAAAAAATAAAAAATAAAATAAATATGCAAGAAAGCAATAAAGAATCGCAAAGAGCGTAAGGGAGAAGGAGCGTCCGTCAACACAGACCGTGTCCCAAAACGGAGCCCCGGGGATGTTTTTTATAGGAAAAACGCGCCCCTGGGCAAGTCTGCCCGCCCTCCAGGGCGGGCATGCCCGCCTGGGCTGGGCGGGTGTGCCCGCCTAGACTGGGCGGGCATGGCCGCCCTAGCTGGGCGGGCGTGCCCGCCCTTGAGGGTGGGCATGCCCGCCTAGACTGGGCGGGCATGGCCGCCTAGACTGGGCGGGCATGGCCGCCCTAGCTGGGCGGGCGTGCCCGCCCTTGAGGGTGGGCATGCCCGCCTAGACTGGGCGGGCATGGCCGCTTAGACTGGGCGGGCATGCCCGCACTAGCTGGGCGGGCGTGCCCGCCCTTGAGGGTGGGCATGCCCACCCCCGAGGGTGGGCATGCGTGCCTTTCTCTTTTTCTCTTCTTTTTTTTCGTTCCGGAGGCTTTTCCGGGAGTTTCGGACCTCCAAAAAATATTCCGGGACCAGTTCCGTGATCCTCGTAATTTTTCGAACGTTTCAAGTACCATATTGGCACACTTCCGGTGAACTTTCTGAATGACCTCCGGTCCGGCCGGACTGTTTGCAGTCTGGAAAAATTGGCTCTTTGAGCCTCAAAATTGAGGTATTCATAGACGATTGCAGCCGCTGTCGCCGGCGGCTGCCGCCGCCGGCGATAGCGGCTACCGCTGCCTTTAAGGACGGCCGCGGCCGAGAAAACTGGCTTTTTTTGAGCCTTAAAATTTGAGTATTCACAGTACATCAATTACCTGGAATGGGACTTCCATCACTGCTGGCCCGACAGTTAACTTCAGCGTGGCAACTCCCAACACTTCCCTTCGGGTACTGTCATAGGCCTTTACTATCTGATCAGAGGGGGTGAAATCTGTTTCTTCTAACCCCAGGCAACTGGCTACCCTTAGTGGGCAGACATTCAGAGCTGACCCATTGTCAACGAGAACCATGGGCACAGTTTTGTCTCTGGTCTGGACCGTGACATACAGGGCATTATTATGACTGCCCCCTTCCTTAGGCAAATCCTCGTCAGAAAACCCGATGCTTTGTACTTTGGATGATTGGGTAAGGGTGGATACTAGTACTTCAGGGCTAATCTCCACTGATGTCTGTAATTGGCTCAAAGCCTTGCAGAGAGCTTGGCGATGAGGAAAGGATGATGCCAAAAGTTCCCAGATTGACACCCTAGCTTGTGTCTTTTTCAATTGTGAGAGTACTGGTTCCTCCTTCGGCTCCTTTACCTTCTGATAGGGCTTATTCTGGATTTTATCCAAGACCAACGGTTCGTACTGCCTCCCGCTCCTGGTAATGGCATCGACTTCTTCGCTCAGGTCATTCAAATCCAGGACACAGATGTTGTTCATTTCAAGGAACAGTTTGAAAGGATCGATTGGTTCCTGGTCAGTCATAATAGCATTTATCCCATGATTTGGCAAAGGATTAGTGCTAATGTTAGGCTTACTCCTCGGAATGATTGAGCCATTGTCTACTAGGTCCTGGATGCAGTTTTTGAGTGTCCAGCAGGCTTCGGTCTTGTGCCCGTATCCCTGATGATACTCGCAATATTCATCTGCCTTATAGTTCCTTGGCAATGGATTGGGAGGTGGCCTTGCTTCTAGAGGCTTGATATAGTTGGCCTTGACAGCCTCTCTAAAAACCAAAAGGATTGGCATTCCAAGGTCAGTGTATGTTCTTCTCGACTGATTACCGTTCCTCATGTTCCCCACACGTAATGGGTTAGTGGGAGTGATGCTCGCCACTTCGTGGACTTTGCTAGCTTGGCTAGGCTTCTTGTATTTAGAGGTTCCTGAGTCATCTTTCAGTTGCCCTATTTGGATCAGATCTTCCACCTTTGTAGCAGTGGCGATGAGCGACTGGAACATTGGTAGGTACTGGGTTTGCAACCGTTGTTGGTAAACAGGTTGTAGGTTTTTTATTATTATATCCACCTGATCCTGCTCAGAAGGCCGATTAATCATCTGGGCAGCCTTGGCCCTCCACCTCGTAAGGAACGAGGAGAAAGAATCATTATTCTTCTGCTTGGTGGTCTCTAACTCTCTTCGAGTAACATCCACCTCCATATTGTAGTGGTACTGTGAATTGAATGCATTACAGATATCCTCCCAGGTCTTCATCTTAGACCGATCAAGGCTAACAAACCATCTTAATGCAGCACCGGTAAGAGATTGTTGGAACAACTGAGCAAGGAGCTCACTACTCAATCCGAATGGGTTTAGGGCACCCACATACATTTTCAAATGTGTTTTAGGACAAGTGGTTCCATCTAACTTGTCCATGTTGGGCATTTTGAATTTAGTTGGTAACCTGGCTTCGGGGAACAAAGACAAAGAGTCCATGTCCACCACTTCCTTGTGGGTCTTCAAGGCAGTGATAGACCTTTCCAGCAGTTCCAACTTTTCCCTCATCCTTTGAGCTTCTAGCTCGGAAGCAGTTTTGGAGGGCATGTCGTCCAGGTTCAGGGTAGGGTTTGTTGGCTCAGCAGCAGGACCCTGATCGGAGGCAGCAGGTCCACTTCCCCCGGCCGAAGCCCCATTTCCATTACCATTGCCCAGCTCAGCTATCAGGGCAGTCCTTTGGGCAGCCAATGCCTCATTCATTCTGGCCTCCATTCTGGCCTCTAGTTGTTCGATGAGGGTTTGGATATCAGCAAGTGATGCCATTGATGCAGGTAAAGCTGTTGAAGTTGTAGGTGAAGCTGGTGTAGTTGGTGAAGCTGGTGATAGTACTGTAGGTGTGGCTGGCACTGATGTGGGCACTTGGATCGTGGGCACCTGAAAGTACAAGGGTAGTTGGATTAGGTATAGTGTTTGGTGTATGAGGTAGGTTGACTCCTTGTCCAACTGTGCATGACTAACGGTGAAAGAGTGTTTTCCGTCCTCTTTTCGTTTACCCCATGTTTATGTTATGTCGTGAATGCACGTAACAGCACGTCATAATCTGTTTTAATGGTATGGTTCTCATCATTGGGTGCATACAGTCCTAGAGGGTAGGTTCTATAGGCTATGACACGAATAGAGAATCGGCTTATAAAGGGACCCTTGAGCCTTGAGCATGGATATACCTAACCACATGTGAAACAAAGAGTTTCGCGTGGGTCCAACAGTACTCATGCCCATGGGCCATCCCCAAAAGGATTAGGGATGGTTTTCGGCAACAGGGAGGACGCTTTGGCTGTCCGTCGACATAATCAAAGAGACTTGCCGATCAGCGCTACTTGCTATCCATACTCAGAAGTTTGAACAGAGAGAGAAGAAATTCATTTGAAATTTGTTTTTTATGCAATGGAGAAAAAGATTCTCAATTCGTGCAAATAAATCAACAAATTTAAATGATTTAAAGTAAATTTTCATTAGGTCCAAATTCTCCTTATTAAGCATTCTTAAAGAAAGAACACTTAATCTTCGCTAGGGTACCCTGCAAAACAAAGCATAGTAAAATAATACCCTGAGAAGGGCAGGTTAGTTTACACAACGGTCGTAGTCCACTTTATGCAAAATGATTACATAACAGTCCCCAGTGAAGTCGCCAAACTGTGAACCCCTCCCCCAAATATCATAGCATATGAATGCATATGACTAAAGGAAGAAATGCACGTGAATGTATGAGTCGCCACCTCGTTTAATTATTTTAGGGTAAACTAGGAAAAAACCCTAAGTGACTCCAATTTTAATTAACCTAAGTCTAGGCTAATTATCCCAATGTTTAAGGCATGGTTTGCAAACCCGAGATGGATCCCGAGACTATGTCATGCTGATAAACTAACCAATGAATGAATGCTTCGCAAGGTAATTGGACCAATGAAAAAATGTTTATGTGATTTCGACTTGCCGCCCGGGGTTAAATCCCGAACGTGCCTACGTACTTCCGTTTGAATGGAAGATCAAAGTCAACGTAGTTCGATAGGCCTTCTTTGAAGGGCTTTGAATAGATATGCTTTATGCATGTGTGTGTGTATGCTTCGTGCATTTTGTTTAGGCATTTTGCCAAAGAATTGATTGATTTTTAGGCATTTGATGCCAAAAATGTTGATTTTAATGGCTTTTAGCCAAAAAGATTGATTTAGGCAATCGTTGCCAAAAATGATTAATTTTAGGCGATTGTCGCCAGAATGATTGATTTTAAAGCTTTTAGCCAAAAAGAGTGATTTAGGCAATTTGATTGCCAAAATGATGTTGATTGGGCGATTGTCGCCAAAATGATTGATTTAAGGCTTTTTGCCAAAATAAGTTGATTAATTTTAAGGAATTTTGCCAAAAGATCGATTTAATTGTAGGCAATTTGTTGCCAAAACGTGATCGATTAAGGCTTTTAGCCACAATTATTAATTAATTGGACTTAAGCCGGATTTGTTTGAAATAAAGGCGCTTACACCATAGCTATTAATTAACTAGGTGTTTTAAGCCAATATTGTAGGATTTAGGCTTTAATACCACGATTATTAATTAATCGGGCATTTAGCCTAAATTTATTTAATTGAGGCAATTTGTTTGCCTAATGATGACATGGATGCATTTATGCAGTTGTAGAATTATTAGGAGTAGAAAAGAAGCATGCATGAAGTGCTAAAATTAAATAGGCAGAGTTCAGTTCATGTACCTGATTTAATCGTCGACCGCTTCTTAACTCCAGGTTAAGCTCCTCGTTAAGGGAATTAATTTTAATTTAATTTTAAGTGACCAAGTATCACAACAATAAAATAAAACTAAAATTAAAAAATGCAAGAAAGCAGTAAAGAATCGCAAAGAGCGTAGGGAGAAGGAGCGTCCGTCAACACAGACTGAGTGTCTCAAAACGGAACCCCAGAGCCATTTTTTATAGGAAAAAATGTGACCCCGGGCGCCCCTGCCTGCCTGGCCTGGGCGGGCGCGCCCGCCAGGCTTGGGCGGGTGTGCCCGCCTGGCCTGGGTGGGCATGCCCACCCCCGCGGGCGGGCATGTGTGCCTTTTCCCCTCTCTTTTTTTTTTCTTTTCGTTCCGGAGGCTTTTCCGGGAGTTCCGGACCTCCAAAAAAAATTTCGAGACCGGTTCCGTGATCCTCGTAATTTTTTGGACATTTCAAGTACCATATCGGCACACTTCCGGTGAACTTTTGAATGACCTCCGGTCCGACCGGACTGTTTGCAGTCCGGAAAAAATGGCTCTTTGAGCCTCAAAATTTGAGTATTCACAGCACCAGGTCCTTGATTGGAGGTAGCAGGTCCACTTCCCCCAGCTGAAGCCCCATTTCCATTACCACTACCTAGTTCAGCTATTAAGGCAGTCCTCTGGGCAGCCAATGCCTCATTCATTCTAGCCTCCATTCTGGCTTCCAGTTGTTCAATGAGGTTCTGGATGTCAGTGAGTGATGCCATTGGTGCAGTTGGTGAAATTGGTCTTGTGGGTGAGAGCTCAGTTGGCGTTTCGGGTGCAGGTGGTCTTTGGAGGGGTACCTGTGAAAGGACATAGTCAAAATGATTAGACTATCCTATATAAGGTGTTTTCATAGGGGATGTGAGATAGTGTGAGGTAGGGTAGTGTAAGGGTAAGGTATTTGGACTTGACCCTTGTGATGTGGGGTGGTATGACCAAACAATGTAGGGTAGGACACCTAGGATAGGACCCAATGGGATGTGATATGTAAGGTAGAGTGCTTAGGGCTGGACACCTCGACTATTCGAAAGGCCCTAAGTTCTCAAAGAAATTTTTTTTTTGGGCCTTAAGGGCCGAAATGTGAATTTTTGGGCCTTTGAGGCCAACATGTGAGGTTTTGGGCCTTTGAGGCCAACATGTGAGTTTTTGGGCCTTTAGGGCCAAATTGAGAATTTTTGGGCCTTTGGGGCCAAAATGTGAATTTTTTGGGCCTTTGGGGCCAAATTGAGAATTTTTGGGCCTTTGTGGCCAAAGTGGGCATTTTTGGGCCTTTGTGGCCAAAATGTGAATTTTTGGGCCTTATAGGCCAAATTGGGAATTTTTGGGCCTTTGTGGCCAAATTGGGAATTTTTGGGCCTTTAGGGCCAAATTGAGAATTTTTTGGGCCTTTAGGGCCAAATTGAGAATTTTTTGGGCATCTATGGCCAAATTGAGAAATTTTGGGCCTCTAGGGCCAAACTGGGTATTTTTGGGCCTTTGGGGCCAAAATGCCAATTTCTAGGCCTCTAGGGTCAAAATGTGAATTTTTGGGCCTCTAGGGCCAAAATGTGAATTTCTCGGCCTTAGGGGCCAAATTGTGAATTTTTTGGGCCTTTGTGGCCAAATTGGGAATTTTTGAGCCTTTGTGGCCAAAATGTGAACTTTCTGGGCCTTAGGCCAAATTGGACATTTTTTGGGCCTTATGGGCCAACTTGGGAATTTTTGAGCCTTTGTGGCCAAAATGTGAATTTTTGAGCCTTTGTGGCCAAATTGGGAATTTTTGGGCCTTTGCGGCCAAAATGGGAATTTTTGAGCCTTTGTGGCCAAAATGTGAATTTGTGGGCCTTTGTGGCCAAAATGTGAATTTTTGGGCCTTATGAGCCAAATTGGGAATTTTTGGGCCTTTGTGGCCAAAATGTGAATTTCTGGGCCTTAGGGGCCAAATTGGAAATTTTGGGCCTTATGGGCCAAAATGTGAACTTTCTGGGCCTTAGGCCAAATTGGACATTTTGGGCTTTTGGGGCCAAGATGTGAACTTTTGGGCCTTAGGGGCCACAATGAGAATTTTAGGGCCTTAGGGGCCATGATGTGAATTTTCGAGCCTTGTGGCCAAATTGGGAATTTTTGAGCCTTTGTGGCCAAAATGTGAATTTTTGGACCTTCATGGCCATATTGGGAATTTTTGGACTAAAATGTAATTTTCCAGGTCTTAGGGACCAAAATGTGATTTTTCAGGTCTCAGGGACCAAAGATGTGATTTTTCAGGTCTCAGGGACCAAAAATGTGATTTTTCGGTCTCAGGGACCAAAATGTGATTTTTCGGCTTTGAAATGGAATGTTTTTTAAGATTTTCTTTTTTATCATTTTCCAGACCGCTTTTTTTTTTTTTGTGAAGTATGGGGTGAATGCGTGAATGCCCACAATATCACAACATAATTCATTTTAATGGAATGATTCAGCATCATTAGGTGCATACAGTCCAAAAGGATAGGTTCTATAGGCTATGACACAAATAGAGAATTGGCTTATAAAGGGACCCTTGAACCTTGAGTAAGGATATACCTAACCACATGTGAAACAAGGAGTTTCGCGTGGGTCCAACGGTATGCATACTCATGGGCCACCCCCAAAAGGATTAGGGATGGTTTGCGGTAACAGAGAGGACGCTTTGGCTGTCCGTCGACATAATCAAAGAGACCTGCCGATCAGAGCTACTTGTTATCCAGACTCAGAAGTTTGAACAGAAGGAGAAGAAATTCATTTGAAATTCATTTTTTATGCAATGGAAAAAAAGATTCTCAATCGTGCAAATAAATTAGCAAGTTTTAATGTTTTAATCACATTTTATGATTAAGTCCAAATTTCCTTATCAAGTATTCTTAAAGAAAGAACACTTGATTCGTGCTAGGATATCCTGCAAAACAAGGCACAACAAAATAATACCCTAAAGAAGGGCAAGTTAGTTGATGCAGCAATTGTAGTCCACTTTTATGCAAAAAGATTACATAATTAATCATCCCCAGTGAAGTCGCCAAACTGTGAACCCCTCCCCCGAATATTAGTGCATATAACGAATATGACTAAGGGCAGAAATGCACGTGAGTGTGAGAGTCGCCACCTTGTTTAATTATTTTAGGGTAAACTAGGAAAAAACCCTAAGTGACTCCGATTTTAATTAACCTAGTTACTAGATTAATTATCCCAATGATTAAAGCACAATCTACAAACCCGAGGTGGTGTGAACCCCTTCCCCAAAATGTCATAGGCATGTGATGCATATGATGAATGAGAAGAAATACACGTGATGTGTGTGAGTCGCCACCTTGTTTAATTATTTTAGGGTAAACTAGGAAAAAACCCTAAGTGACTCCATTTTTAATTAACCTAGTTACTAGATTAATTATCCCAATGATTAAGGCACAATCTACAAACCCGAGATGGATCCCGAGACTATGTCATGCCGATAAACTAACCGATGAATGAATGCTTTGCAAGGTAAATGATGGATTAATGAAATGTTTGAGTGATTTTGACTTGCCACCCGGGGTGAAATCCTGAACGTGCCTACGTACTTCCGTTTGAATGGAAGATCAAAGTCAACGTAGTTCGATAGGCCTCTTTTAGAGGGCTTTGAATGATATGCTTAATGCATGGGTGTGTGTATGCTTAGTGCATGATTTTGTGTATGCTTTGTGCATTTTGTGTGTATGCTTTGTGCATGATTTTGTGTATGCTTTGTGCATGATTTTGTATGCTTTGTGCATGCTTTTGTATGCTTTGTGCATAAGTGTGTATGCTTTGTGCATGATTTTGTGTATGCTTTGTGCATTTTTGTGTGTATGCTTTGTGCATGATTGTGTGTATGCTTCGTGCATTTTTGTTTAGGCATTTCGCCAAAGATTGATTGATTTTTAGGCATGTTGCCAAAAATGTTGATTTTAATGGCTTTTAGCCAAAATGATTTGATTTAGGCAATTGTTGCCAAAATGTGCGAATTAGGCGATTGTCGCCAAAATGGTTGATTTTACGGTTTTAAGCCGAAAATGTTGATTTTAAGACATTTTGCCGAAAGATTGATTTTAAGCGATTTGTTGCTAAAAATGGTTGATTTTAGGCCTTTGGCCAAAAGGTGTTGTTTTAGGCAATTAGTTTGCCAAAATGTGCGATTTAGGCTTTAATGCCACGATTATCAATTAATCGGGCGTTCGAGCTTAATCACAATTTATTGTCGAAACGTGATTGATTAAGGCTTTTAGCCACAATTATTGATTAATTGGACTTAAGCCGGATTTGTTCGAAATAAGGCAATTGAACCGTAGTTATTAATTAACTAGGCTCTTTTAGCCAATATTGTCGGATTTAAACTTTAATACCACGATTATTGATTAACCGGGCATTTAAGCTTAATCAAATTAATTAAGGCAGTTTATTTACCAAAAATAATGACGTGGATGCATTTATGCAATTGTAGAATTATTAAGAGTAGAAGAGAAATATGCATGAAGTGCTAAAATTAAATAGGCAGAGTTTTGTTTACATACCTGATTTAATCGACGACCGCTTCTTAACTCCGGATTAGGCTCCTCGCTTAGGAAATATTAATTAATTTTAATTTGTTTAATTTTAATGTCCAAATATCACAATAAAAATGCAATAAAAATTAAATTAAATGCAAAAAGCGGTAAAGAAAACGCAAGGAGCGTGAGAGGGAGAGGGTTTCGTCCGTTAAAACAGACAGAGGTGCCAAAATTGGACTGAAAATGGCCTATTTATAGGCCATTTTCGGGTCCCGGGCGGCAGGTGCCGCCGGGAGGGCGGCAGCTGCCGCCCAGGGGGGGCTGGGCGGCAGGTGCCGCCCAGGAGGGCGGCAGCTGCCGCCCTGTCGGTGGGGCGGCAGGGCCCGCCCACGCTGGGCGGGGGGTGCCGCCTGGTAGGGCGGCAGCTGCCGCCCAGTCGGTGGGGCGGCAGGCCCCGCCTGGTCTGGGCGGCAGGTGTCGCCCAAGCTGGGCGGCAGGTGCCGCCCAGGGGCGTGGGGGGGCTAGGCCCCGCCTGTGCGGGGCAACAGGCCCCGCGCGTGCTGGGCGGCACGCCTCGCCCGCGCGGGGCGACAGGCCCCGCGCGCGCTGAGCGGCTGGCCTCGCCTGCGCGCGCGGCAGGCCCCGCCCGCGCGCGCTGGGCGGCAGGCCTTGCCAAGGAAGTGGGGCGGCAGGTGCCGCCCAGGCTGGGCGGCTGCTGCCGCCGTGTCCGGCGGCCGGCTCCGCCGTGGCCGGTGTGGACACCGTGCCTCGCTCCGAGGGCCTTTTTGGGAGTTCTGGAGCTCTGAAAAATATTCCGGGACCTGTTCCGGGATCCTCGCGATATTCCGGACGTTTTAAGTACCATATTGACATATTTCCAGTAAATGTCCAAAATGGCCTCCGGTCCGGCCGGACTGTTTGCATGGCACTGTAGCAGCGTGTTTTCCTCCATTTAAAGAGTTTCACATGCCACCAACAACATGAGAAGCCTCAAAATTTGAGTATTCACAGGTGGATCCCGAGACCATGTCATGCTGATCAACTAACCAAAAGAACGAATGCTTCGCAAGGTAAATGATGTAATTGGACCAAATGAAATGTTTAAGTGATTTCGACTTGCTGCTCGGGGTTAAATCCCGAACGTGTCTACGTACTTCCGTTTGAATGGAAGATCAAAGTCAACGTAGTTCGATAGGCCTTCTTTGAAGGGCTTTGAAGGTGTATGCTTAATGCATGAGTGTGTGTATGCTTTGTGCATTTTTGTTTAGGCATTTTGCCAAAGGATCGATTGATTCGATTAGGCGTTTGTCGCCAAAAATGTTGGTTTTAAGGCATTCGTGCCAAAAATGGTTGTCGGGCGATTTGTCGCCAAAGTTGATAGTTGGGCTTATTATTGCCAAAATTGATGTTCGGGCTTATTATTGCCGAAAGACGTTTTGTTTGACGATTTGTCGCCAAAGTGATGTTTGGGCTTTTTATTGCCAAAATTGGTGTTCGGGCTTATTATTGCCGAAATGATTGATTTTAAGGCTTTTAGCCAAAATGTGTTGATTTAGGCAATCTGTTTGCCAAAATGATGTGATTGGGCGATTATCGCCAAAATGATTGATTTTAAGGCTTTTAGCCAAAATGTGTTGATTTAGGCAATCTGTTTGCCAAAATGATGTGATTGGGCGACTGTCGCCAAAATGATTGATTTAAGGCCTTTGGCCAAAATGTGTTGATTTAGGCAATTCGTTTGCCAAAAGTGTTGATTGGGCGATTGTCGCCAAAATTGATTGATTTTAAGGCTTTTAGCCAAAATGAGTTGATTTAGGCAATTTGTTTGCCAAAAGTGTTGATTAGGCGATTGTCGCCAAAATGATTGATTTAAGGCCTTTGGCCAAAATGTGTTGATTTAGGCAATTTGTTTGCCGAGAGTGTTGATTGGGCGATTGTCGCCGAAATTGATTGATTTTAAGGCCTTTGGCCAAAATGAGTTGGTTTAGGCAATTTGTTTGCCAAAAGTGTTGATTGGGCGATTGTCGCCGAAATTGATTGATTTTAAGGCGTTTGGCCAAAATGAGTTGATTTAGGCAATTTGTTTGCCGAGAGTGTTGATTGGGCGATTGTCGCCGAAATTGATTGATTTTAAGGCCTTTGGCCAAGACGAGTTGGTTTAGGCAATTTGTTTGCCAAAAGTGTTGATTGGGCGATTGTCGCCGAAATTGATTGATTTCAAGGCCTTTGGCCAAAATGAGTTGGTTTAGGCAATTTGTTTGCCAAAAGTGTTGATTGGGCGATTGTCGCCAAAATTGATTGATTTTAAGGCTTTTAGCCAAAATGAGTTGATTTAGGCAATTTGTTTGCCAAAAGTGTTGATTAGGCGATTGTCGCCAAAATGATTGATTTAAGGCCTTTGGCCAAAATGTGTTGATTTAGGCAATTTGTTTGCCGAGAGTGTTGATTGGGCGATTGTCGCCGAAATTGATTGATTTTAAGGCCTTTGGCCAAAATGAGTTGGTTTAGGCAATTTGTTTGCCAAAAGTGTTGATTGGGCGATTGTCGCCGAAATTGATTGATTTTAAGGCGTTTGGCCAAAATGAGTTGATTTAGGCAATTTGTTTGCCGAGAGTGTTGATTGGGCGATTGTCGCCAAAATTGATTGATTTTAAGGCCTTTGGCCAAGACGAGTTGGTTTAGGAAATTTGTTTGCCAAAAGTGTTGATTGGGCGATTGTCGCTGAAATTGATTGATTTCAAGGCCTTTGGCCAAAATGAGTTGGTTTAGGCAATTTGTTTGCCAAAAGTGTAATTGATTAAACTGTAGGCAATTTGTTGCCAAAACGCGATTGATTAAGGCCTTTAGCCACAATTATCAATTAATTGGACTTAAGCCAGACTGTTCGAAATAAAGGCAATTAAACCGTAGTTATTAATTAACTAGGCTTTTTAGCCAATATTGTCGGATTTAGCATTAATACCACGATTATTAATTAACCGGATATTTAAGCTTAATCATATTTGATTGAGGCAGTTTATTTGTCTAAATATGATATGAATGCATTTATGTAGTTATAGAATTATTAGGAGTAGAAGAGAAGCATGCATGAAGTGCTAAAATTAAATAGACAGAGTTTCGATTAAGTACCTGATTTAATCGACGACCGCTTCTTAGCTCCGGATTAAGCTCCTCGCTTGGGAAAATATTAATTAATTAATTAGAATTTGTTTAATTTTAGTGGCCAAGTATCATAACACAAAGAAATAAAGACTGAATTAAAAATGCAAAAAGCGGTAAAAGAATCGCAAAAGCGTGAGGGAGAAAGATCGTCCGTCAACACAGACAGGAGTGGCCAAAAATGAAGAGGTAAGTGGCCATTTATAGGCCAAAAACGGGCCTAGGGCGGCAGGTGCCGCCGGAGGCCGGCGGTAGGTGCCGCCATGTCCGGCGGCCGGAGCCGCCGTGCTCGGCGGTGGCCCCTTGGGCCTTTCACTTCAGAGGAGTTTTTTAGGAGTTTCGGATCTCCAAAAATTATTCCAGGACCTGTTCCGCGATCCTCGCGACATTCCGGACGTTTTAAGTACCATATTGGCATACTTTCGGTGAACTTCCAAAATGGCCTTCGGTCCGGTCGGACTGTTTGCAGTCCGGGAGAACAGGCACTGTAGCAAATTTTTATTATTCGTAGTCCGGGGAAACTGGCTTTTTGAGCCTCAAAATTTGAGTATTCATCGATTGAGGCAGTTTATTTGCCTAATTGATGACATGAATGCATTTATGCAGTTGTAGAATTATTAGGAGTAGAAGAGAAGCATGCATGAAGTGCTTAAAATTAAATAGGCAGAGTTTAGTTCATGTACCTGATTTAATCGACGGCCACTTCTTAACTCCAGGTTAAGCTCCTCGTTAAGGGAATATTAATTAATTTCATTTTAATGACCAAATAACAAAGCAAGAAAGCAATAAAGCTAAACTAAAATGCAGAAAAGCAGTAAAGAATCGCAAGGAGCGTAAGGGAGAAGGAGCATCCATCAACACAGACTGAGTGAGGAAAACGGAGTGCCAGGGCCACTATTTATAGGTGAAATCGGACTGTTTCGGCGGCTGGGCTGCCGGTGCTCGGCGGCGGGGCCGCCGGAAGCCAGCGGCTGGGCCGCCGTGCCAGGTGGTTTTGCTAATTCTCGCTCCGGAGGCTTTTCCGGGAGCTCCGGACCTCCGAAAAAAATTCCGGGACCAGTTCCGCGATCCTCGTGATGTCCCGGACGTTTCAAGTTTTTTTTTCGTTCCGGAGGCTTCTCCGGCCGGACTGTTTGCAGTCCGAGAAAAGGGGCTTTTTGAGACTCAAAATTTGAGTATTCACACCTGTTGATTTTGTTATTCTTGACATTGATGAGGACAGCGAAGGATCTCTAATTCTGGGAAGGCCCTTTCTTGCAACTGCAAGAGCATTAATTAATGTTTATGAGGGTAAGTTGACTCTAAGAGTTGGACAGGAAAAGATTGTATTTGATGTGCTTAAATCTTGTAAACTTCCTATGGATTATGGAGACTGTTTTAGAATTGATGTTGTTGATGAATGTGTGGAAAGCACTCTGCATGTCAAAAATAATATGAATGAACCAAGCATCCTGAATGAAAAAGAAAAGGAACCACCCAAGCATGAATTAAAACAACTTCCATCTCATTTAAAACATGCATTCTTAGGAGAGAACCATTCTTTTCCTGTTATTATTTCTTCCCACCTAACGCTTGATCAAGAGGAAAGGTTGTTGCAGGTTCTACGTAGACACAAGAAAGCATTAGGGTGGTCTATCTCGGATTTACAAGGAATAAGCCCGAGTGTGTGCATGCATAAAATCTTGGTGGAAGAAGACTACAAACCTTCAATCGAGCATCAAAGGCGACTGAACCCAAACATGAAGGAGGTAGTCAAGGCTGAAATCATCAAACTCTTAGATGCCGGCATCATTTATCCAATTTCAGACAGTAATTAGGTAAGTCCTGTCCAAGTTGTTCCAAAGAAGGGAGGTATGACTGTTATTTCTAATGAAAACAATGAATTAATCCCCACAAGAACAGTCACAGGTTGGCGTGTGTGCATAGATTATAGAAAACTAAATAAAGCGACATGCAAGGACCATTTTCCCCTTCCCTTTATTGATCAAATGCTTGAGAGACTTATAGGTTATCCTTTTTATTGTTTCTTAGATGGCTATTCAGGGTACTTCCAAATACCTATAGCCCCTGAAGACCAAGAGAAAACTACATTCACATGTCCTTATGGCACTTTTGCCTACAGGAGAATGCCTTTTGGGCTATGCAATGCTCCTGCAACCTTTCAAAGGTGCATGATGTCCATCTTTTCAGATATGGTAGAAAAGTTTATTGAAATATTCATGGATGACTTTTCTATGTTTGGTTCTTCCTTCGATGCATGCCTTCATAATTTATCTTTAGTAATGCAACGATGTGAAGATACTAACCTTGTGTTAAATTGGGAAAAATGTCACTTCATGGTTAGTGAAGGTATTGTCTTAGGGCATAAAATCTCTCAAAAAGGGATTGAAGTAGACAAGGCAAAAATTGAGGTAATTGAAAAACTACCTCCTCCTAACACAGTGAAAGGTATAAGAAGTTTTCTTGGGCATGCAAGGTTTTACAGGAGATTCATAAAGGATTTCTCAAAAATCACTAAACCTCTTTGCAATCTACTAGTTAAAGATGTTCCTTTTGATTTTGACAAGGAGTGTTTAGATGCTTTTAACAGGTTGAAGAAGGAGTTAATCTCAGCCCCGATCATCACTACACCAGATTGGACTTTACCCTTTGAACTAATGTGTGATGCTAGTGATCATGCTGTAGGAGCTGTTCTTGGACAAAGAAAAGACAAGAAGTTGCATGTTATTTATTATGCAAGTTGCACATTGAATGATGCGCAATTAAACTATGCAACTACGGAAAAGGAATTGTTGACTATTGTTTTTGCTTTTGACAAATTCAGGGCATATCTAATTGGAGCTAAAACAATAGTATACACAGATCACTCCGCCATCAAATACTTGTTGGAAAAGAAAGATGCAAAACCGAGACTCATTCATTGGGTACTTTTATTGCAAGAATTTGACCTAGAAATCCGCGACAAAAAGGGGACCGAGAACCTCGTTGCTGACCATCTTTCCAGGCTTGAATTGGGGGAAGAAGATACAAACGAGCTACAAATCAATGAAAGCTTTCCTCATGAGCAACTTCTTCGAGTAGCAAATGCTCAAACCCCCTGGTACGCTGCCATAGTTAATTATCTTGTTTGCAAAATTCCTCCTCCCAATTTTTCTTACCAACAAAGAAAAAAATTTTTCCATGATATCAAATTCTACTATTGGGAGGAGCCATTTTTGTTCAAATATTGCAGTGATCAGCTTTTTAGGAGATGTATACCGGAAGCTGAAATAGAAAGTGTCCTTAAATTCTGTCATTCAATGGAATGTGGAGGTCACTTTGGAGCAAGCAAAACAGCTGCGCGTATACTAGAAAGTGGTTTGTATTGGCCTAATCTCTTTAAAGATGCTTATAACTATGTTCGTCTATGTGATCGTTGTCAAAGGTTAGGTAACATTTCAAAGAGACATGAGATGCCCCTAAATAGCATCCTTGAAGTTGAAATCTTCGACGTATGGGGTCTGGACTTCATGGGACCTTTTCCGCCATCGTATTCAAATCAATACATTCTAGTGGCGGTGGATTATGTGTCAAAATGGGCAGAGGCTGTTGCTCTTCCAAATAACGATGCCAAAAGTGTGATGAGCTTCATCAAGAAAAACATTTTTACAAGGCATGGTACTCCAAGAGCAATAATCACGGACGGAGGTAAGCATTTTTGCAATAAGTATTTAGATTCCCTTCTTGCAAAATATGGTGTCACTTATCGTGCAGGTACTCCATATCATCCTCAAACAAGTGGACAAGTAGAGGTCACTAACAGAGAAATTAAAAAGATCCTCGAAACCACTGTTGGACAATCAAGAAAGGATTGGTCCAAAAAGCTAGATGATGCTCTATGGGCCTACAGAACGGCATTCAAAACGCCTATAGGTATGTCTCCATATCGCATGGTGTATGGTAAGGCTTGTCATCTTCCTGTAGAGTTAGAACATAAGGCGTTTTGGGCCATTCAATTTCTTAACTTTAATGCCAAAGAAGTGGGACAAAAGCGCTTGTTACAGCTAAACATGATGGATGAATTGCGCCTCCATGCTTATGAAAGTGCTAAAATATACAAAGATCGCACTAAACAATGGCACGATAAGCGCATTATCATGAGGGATCTAAAGGTAGGCCAGCAGGTGTTGCTCTATAACTCTAGGCTCCGGTTATTTCCTGGTAAGTTGCGCTCTAGATGGTCTAGACCATTCACAATCAAGGAAATCTTGCCTCATGGCGCGATTGAAATAGTGGATGGTAAGTCGAATCGAAGTTTCAAGGTAAATGCTCAACGTTTGAGAAGCTATCATAATAAAAACTTTGAACCCATCAAGAGTACAATTGGTCTTGCTTAGCCTAAACTAGGATAAGTGCGTCGAACTTAACGACGTTAAACAAAAGTGCTTGTGGGAGACAACCCACCTACTTTTCTTGCTAAATTTTCGTCCATTTATTTGTTTTTATTCTCTATTTTATTTGTCAATTTTCCCAAATCTTCTCCATAAGTGTTCTTTTATTTTAGTTAGAGTTTTTGTAGGAAAAAGTGGAAATCCAGAACCAAGCACGCCCTAGCCGTGCTAAATGGCACGCCCGTGCCATGAGGTGAGAAGCTAGCATGCCCAGGCGTGCCCCGAAGCACGCCTGTGCGTTTTTTCCAGGGTGCTGACACTTGAAGGCCAGAGAAGAGCACGCCCTAGCCGTGCTAAGTGGCACGCCTGTGCTACCGAAGAGGGGAAAAGATCACTTGAGAGGCAGGGACAAGCATGCCCCAGGCGTGCCAGATAGCACGCCTGTGCTATCCACAGGCACTTTTTAATTCGAGAGGCAGAGAAGAGCACGCCCCAGGCGTGCCCATCAGCACGCCCGTGCCAGGTACGTCCCTTCTGTCGTTTTGTGGGTCAGAGGAAAGCATGCCCAGGTCGTGCTTATCAGCACGGCCATGCCACGATCAGACCAACTCATTTATTGGCGCCCCTATTTAAAGAGCACACCCTCAAACCCCCTATTTTCCATCTCGCATGCCCTAGCCGTCACCTCTTCTCTCTCAAATTTTCTCTTTTCTTCTCCCTTTTCTCTCAAATAAAACACTCTCCACCCAAAATTTTCACATAAGCAACTCCAACAATGCCTCCTAGATACAAACGCAGCAGACCCGCATCCTCCGTTGCTGCTCGAAAACGTACAACTACGCGATCCTCCATGGCTCCTCAACCTCCTTCACCTCCTGCACTTCCATTCGAGTTCACCTCATCCGATCAACAAGAAAGGTACACAAAATTATCTCTTCGGCCTATTTTACCAAACAGATTTATTGATGAGGCTGCTTTAGCACAAGTGGGTCTTAGAGATATTGTGTTAGAACCACTTAAGAGAATAGGATGGGGGGAATTTCTTGCTATGAAGGATCTAGTTTATGCATTGCTTACTCTAGAATTTTTGAGTTCCTATTCCTCTTTTATTCGATTTTTACCTACATCTCCCCCGAGCAAGATTAGGTTTAGGCTGTCTAGCCAGGATTTTGAACTGTCTGTGAATGAGGTTAGTCACATTTTTGGATTCCCAACCGAAAATGCTCAGATACAAATACCTAGTGATTTTAATGCAAGAAGTGTGTGGAACGATTTCACTGCTGAAATAAGTTATAATCCTAGATATTCGAAAGCCTCTAAACTGAAAAATCCTGCCCTAAGATATGTACATAAATTCTTGTCCAACACTATATTCGGAAGGAGTGAGAGCGACGGAGTGTTAAGTTTGAACGAATTATATTTTCTGTGGGCTATTGAGAATAGGGTTTTGTTGAATGTTGGATATTGGCTCTGCCAGAAATTTGCAAGGGTGGCTAGAGCCGACAAAGGAGCCATAATGGTGGGGTGTTTTGTGACCCGCATTGCTAGATATTTACAGGTTTGGCAACCACCTAGATCAGTACATGAGAGTGTTGGAGAGGGGCGTGGCACCCGACTAGATGTGGATGTTATGATCCACATGAAATTGATCGAAAAAGTCGGGGATGCGTACCGAGTAGTGGGTGTTCCAGAGGTCAATACTGATGAGGCAGGAGCAGAGGCAGCAGATGGTGCTAACATGGAGGAGGACAACCCTCCACCTTTTACCTCTTCTTTTGGTGCAGGTACATCCGGTGCTGGTCCATCGTTCCAAGGCACATCCAACAGGTCAAATGATGAAGTCCTTGCGAGGATGATGTCTCGAATGGACCTCTTTGACACGCGCCTTAACGGGATGGAAATGATGATCGCAGACCGTTTCCAGTCCATTGAGATCATGAACGGCAGTCTTGACTCTAGGATGGACACCATGCAAGGCCAACTCCAGACCATCCTCCAGCTTCTGCAACCACCCCCACCACCAGAGAATTGACTGATTTCTCACTTATCTTTTGTTTTGTTTATGTTTATTTTTGTTCTAATACATTGTCTTGATTGCTTTCATTTTAGTTAGTTTGTTATTTGAATTTTTATAACTTTTAGTAGTTTTTGTTCTTAATGTTTAGTTACTATGTTAGCTAAGACACATTCCACACCCGATCTATTGTATTGTTCAATACAATGTTGGTAAGGTTTCTTCTTATCTCTTACTGCTTTCCTTCTAATAATGCAATAAGTTTGGGGAATTTATACACATTGGGGACAATGTGATTGATTGAATTGGGGGAAGGGAATTTTAGCTAAAAAAAAATTTTTTTTGTTTTTGCTTAACATGTTTGGAATGATTACAAGTAGGCTTGAAGTTGTGCCTCGCCCTAGTCTGGGCCTGTAAAAAGTTGCAGCACTACCTCTAGTCTTACACCACATATGTTATTTCTGAATCGAACCCCTTGAAATTCCTTATGGAGAGGCTGGTTCTTGACTGTAAGATGGCTAAGTGGGTGTCGGTGCTCACAGCCTATGACTTAAAATTTGTACAGCGAAAGGCAGTGAAAGGCGGAGCCTTGGCTGATCAATTAGTGGAATTGCCGGTCGAAGACCAGATGCCGGAGGTAGAATTTCCTGATGAAGACTTGTTGAGCTTGGAAAGTGAAGTCTGGGAAATGTACTTCGATGGAGCTTCAAACTACCATGGAAACGGGGTTGGAATCGTATTCAAAACTCCTTGTGGAGAATACATCCCAATTGCAGTAAAATTAGATTTCGACTGCACTAACAATGAAGCCGAGTATGAAGCTTGCATCAAGGGGTTAGAAGCGGCTCTGGAGAAGCAGATAAAAGTCCTTAGGGTTTTCGGAGATTCCAATCTGATAGTCTCTCAAGCTCTAAGGAAATGGAAAATTAAGGAAGAGCGTTTGGTTCCTTACCTACAACGCTTAGACAAATTGGCTCAACAGTTTGAGGAACTATCTTTCCACTACCTACCGCGCGCCAAAAATCAGTTTGCAGATGCCCTGGCTACTTTGGCCTCCATGGTTAATGTGGGGGGGAGACCAAGTCATTCGACCTCTGACAGTCCGGCTACAGAAACAGCCAACACACGTCATGAATTTGGTAGATGACAAGCCTTGGTATTGGGATATACAGAACTATCTTCAGAATGAATCCTACCCGGAGGGATCCACCAAAACTGATCAACGGACATTGAGACAGTTAGCATCTGGGTATTTCCTTATTGGGGGAGTTCTGTATAAAAGAAGTTGGAATGGCCTGCACCTAAGGTGCGTTGAGGAGGGAGAAGCTCAAGCCATCATGGATTCCTTACATAATGGGGAGTCCGGTCCGCACATGCACGGAATAGCCTTGGCTCGGAAAATTATGAACCTAGGTTATTACTGGTCGACCATGAATGCAGACTGCGTGAGGCATGTGCAGAAGTGCCATGAGTGTCAAATTTTTGCCAGGCTGCAAAAGCAACCTCCGGTCAATCTAAATCCCATTGCTTCACCATGGCCTTTCGCAACTTGGGGCATAGACGTGATCGGAAAGATCCATCCAAAGGCCTCCAATGGCCATCAATTCATCCTGGTTGCTGTTGATTATTTCACTAAGTGGATTGAGGCAGCCTCCTATTCGGTCTTGAATGCCAAGAAGGCAGCACAGTTTGTTCGTACTAACATCCTTTGTCGGTACGGAACACCATTCGAGATCATCACGGATAATGGGTCCCACTTTCAAAGTGAGTTCTCTGACTTGTTAAAGCAGAAGAAGATTCAGCATCACAAGTCTTCACCCTACCGACCACAGACAAATGGGGCAGTGGAGGCTGCAAATAAGGCTATAAAAGTCATTTTGCAGAAGACAGTTCAAAAGCAGAGAGCTTGGCACGAACAATTACCGAATGCCTTATGGGGATACAGGACCTCCATCAGAACGCCTACTGGGGCAACCCCGTATTCTCTAGTGTATGGTATGGAAGCAGTATTGCCTATTGAGCTGGAAGTTCAGTCGGCGAGAATCATCCGGGAAAGCCAGATCAGCGAAGCAGATTGGGCCAAGAATTATTATTTGCAACTCTTGGGTATGGATGAAAAGCGATTGCGAGCAATCCGCCAAACTCAAGTTTATCAACGAAGAATGGCACGACATTTCAATAAGAAGGTCAAAGACCGAAAATTGGAAGAAGGTTGTTTGGTCCTAAAAGAAATTAGACAGCCGATCACAGACCCACGTGGGAAGTTTCGTCCTTATTGGGCCGGACCCTATGTGTTGAAGAAGATATTGTCTGGCGGAGCCGTCATCTTAACTGATTTAGATGGTTTGGAGTTTACAAATCCATGTAATTTAGATCAGCTAAAAAGATATTTTGTGTAATTGCAATCATTGCATAATGTAAGATGAACTACATTAGACCTGATTCTCTTTGGAAAAAAGAAATTATATATCGGAGATATCTAGGCAGCCCTCTTTGGGCGCAGTCTAAACATTAATAGAAAAAAATCATTTCTCTTTCTTCTTTGCCAATAATAATAAAAAAGGAAAAAAAAGTGCAAAAAGAAGAAAAAAAAGGAAAAACCCGCTAAGTCGAAAACCCGAAAGGGCGGCTTAGGCAAAAGTCGAGACCCGCTAGATCGAAAACCCAAAAGGGCGGCTTAGGCAAAAATGGGTAGCTCGCTAAGTTGAAAACTTGAAAGAGCAGCTTAGGCAAAAATTAGAGCTCAAATAAATAAAGTTGGAAAATGCTTGGAAAGCATAAAAGCCAAATGACATTCTCAATTTAAGCAATAAAGTCAAACAATCTGGAGTCAAGCATAAAGCAAAAGAGTCCAAACAAAGAGTAAAGGCTAAGTCCAAAAATCCGAAAAAAAACATACATCAAGAGTCTAAGTACCAAATAAAAGTCAAAATAAGAGAAAGACAGCAAAAGCCTATAGGAGTCTAGGTGCCCCGTCTCCTCCGTGGGGCAACATCCTCTGAGTCTTCCCTAGCTGTTAAACTCTGTCCAGCCTCGCCTGTCCAAGGAGCCAACACAATCTCCTCACCAGTCCCAACCTCATCATCAGCGTCAGCCTGAACCCAACCTTCAAGTACACTCAGCAGTGCAGTCCTCCTTGGTCTCTCAATCGGCCAGACAGTGGCAATGAACCAGGTCCGATATTCAGGGGAAGTCTGAACGCCGGCAGGATTAGGTAAAGGCCTAACCATATGATGATCTCTAACCCAAGCCCTAAGGACGGCTCGGGTAACACCCGGGGTAATGGCTGCATCAGCTGAAAAGTCATCCATAATCGGGACAGTCTGGTCTATCCCCATCTGTCTCAAAACGCGCGAAGCGCAGTACCAAGTACAATGTGTAAGGCCTAGAAGGTAAACCTGAGTATGGCGAGAGCAAACCTGGATAAAGCGGGTGATGTTGTACCAGGAGATGAACCACAGTATCTCATTTGGACCCAATTCAATTAGCCATGAAGTCCATGCATCAGTAGATGGGTGTGTGATTAAGATCCTCCGCATACGATACTGAGTGGGGCTATAGGGCAAGAGAGTAGGAGTAGCAACCACTTGAAGATGGTCGTTCAACCAAACCTGAGTGATGGATCCTTTCTATTACAAGGGAACGAACCAAAAAAAAGGGAAGAGAAAAGAAGAGGGAAGAAGGGAAATACCTGGATAATAATGGGGGAAACTGTCCAGTCATCGAACCCTAAAGCAGCCCTGTCAAGGCTCCTAATGGTCTCTACCAGCACAATGCCGCCAATACAACCCATATCCTCCATTTGTCGAACCATGGGGCAAAGACGCAAATCCCCAAAGCCTGGGTCCTGGTTAAACAAGAAGCCAGCCAATAAACAGAAAATTAAGGCCCGCATCCTCAGCCTCATCCGGTCTGGATCGTTTGGGCAAGCCTCTAAAAATTCATCAATCAGGGGCGACAGAATTGCCTTCTGGTCATCAACAATCATAGCCCTAGCTTGGGGTCGGCTGAACTGAAACAGGTTTTCAAACGACCTAACATACCCAATTTTCACCTCATGCTTGACCAAAGGGGCATTGGGGTCACACCCTATGATAGCACAAAACTCCTCAAAAAGAGGGCACATCTCTTCCATCATGGCCCCAAACCGGAAAACGTGGGCTTCCGGGTCCCAAAGTCTAATACAAGCCTGTAAAAAATCCCAATCAATTACTACACCCCTAAGAGTAATAACGGGAGAAAGACCGTACCTCCCCAAATTGATCTTTTCAACTTTGGAGAGACTCATAGTCCAGCTGTGCATGCTATGGTTGTAGAAGGGATTCATGTTCTTTTATTTATTTTATTTATTAAAAAAAATATAAAATATAAAAAATAATAAGGAAGGAAAAGAGAGAAGAGAGAAGAAACTAACCAGATTTTCTGTTTGGCTCAAAAAAAAAAGGGAGTAAAAAAAAGGCTAGAAAAGTAGCTTTTATAGAGCAAAAACGCGCCCGGAGGCGGCTGCAGCCGCCGAGCCCGGCGGCCCAGTCCAGCGGCCCAGGCCGCCAGAGCCGGTGGCCCGAGCCGCCGAAGTCGGCGGCCACCGCCAAAAAAAAAAAGTATATATATATAATTTCCAGTGCAAAAAAAAAAATGTGTGTCCTTTTCAGTAAAAAAAAAAAGAAGAAAGAAATGCTTTTTTTTAGAATGGATTTTCAAATTTGATAATCATGCACGCATTTTTTCAGTACTAACCGAAGTGCAGGTACAAATGAAGTTCAGTACAGAAAATACAGTAAGAGGAAAACAAAAGAAAGCTGGAAAATCTAGCAACTATCAGCGGCGGGGCCTCCTCCTCCTCTGATCATCAAAGGCTATCTGAGTGACCAACCCGACAGGAACCTGGAAATCATACAAAGGAAAATACAAGTCAATCTCAAATCTCTTATGAATCCTTTTTGTGAGAGAGATGTGTTAGGCTTAACCTCAGTGATGTCCTCGGAAGGAAGAGTCGGGCGATCCACACCCTCCAGGGTGACTTCTCGAAGAGCTGGAGGGCTGTCAGGGACAAAGTAAGAAATACTGTATGGTAGACGTAGATTGGCCAGGTCTGGGTGAAGTGGCCTGGTAGCCTCCAAAATAGCTCGGGCAGCCCTGAAAGGACCTGTCGATCGGCTAGGCCCGGCCTGCGATGGCCTCTCAACCGGGGTGGAAGAAGTGGGATCGATCATGGGCCTCCTCCTTGGAGTCCTAGTCGAGGGACCCGAAGCCCGAGAAGAATGAGTGCCGATTGGCTGAGAAAGAACCGGCCTCTGGATACTATCAAGCCGAGATCCAATGGGCGGCATCAAAGAGATTACGCAGAATTCATCATAATCCCCTCCCATGATGAACTCCACATGTGGGATACCCTCAGTATGAGCAGCAGTGAGCGTCATCTGCTTACCCGCTCGCATGTCCTCGGGAGGAGCATAAGGGACAGAACGGCAGCCTCTTATCTGGATGTCCACTCTCTCGCCCAAATAATATCGCCGCAGGATGGGGTGCGACAGGACCACCCTCCGCTGAGACAAGGCATCTGATCGCTGGAAATCGGGATCAGCCTGAATCCAGCTCTGTAGACGGGCAGTCATCGGCCCCACTTCGGCTATAAAAGACGCAAATATTTTAATAAATCCTTTTTATTTAACATATCTAAGAATCACTAAGCACATACCTGCTCCAGGGGGCAAGTATCAAAAAAGGCTCTTAGCTCCTTCAGCGATTTCTTGCGCCGAACAGTATAAAGGTTTGATTTGTACCATCTCCAAGCCGAAGGCACCAGCCCTAATCCGAGATCAGTTTGAAGCAGCTCCCGGCGAGTGTAAGGAAAGTACTCAAATGCGCAAGTCTGCAGAACGGAAAAAGAATCAGTGAAAAGGAAAAATCAAGACAAACAGAAAAAAAAACGGAAAGGAAGAAGGTTCTTTACATTACCTCCCAGAAGTAGTAGGTCCCGCTGAGTTTGCCGTGGCCCAGTCATACATACGGCTCAGAATAGCACCGGCCCAGTCATACTCATCCAAATGGGCCGGATTTTCCAAACTCTTCAAGATAGAAGGGTTAAACTTCTCTTTCCTGTTGGACCAGAAGGTCGAAGCAAACAGCAGCAATAAAGTGAATCGGGCCACCTGAGTAGCCGTCAGCTCTCCCCGCCTGTATCTAGCATAGATGTCAGGGGTCTGGAGGGATAACCAGCGTCTGGAAATGCTCAAAGCAGGGGTAGCAGAACCTGGCTCGGCCAGCCGAGGCAGGTCTATCCCAATCAGCTCCACCATCCGGTCGGAGGAGATATCAATCCCCCAGTCATCATATAGCTCGATCGGCCAAATGCCAAAAGGGATCCCGGAGATCACAGAGAAGTCTGCAGGGGTCATTGTCAACTCGCCCCAAGAAAAGTGGAAAGTATTGGTGGTGTCCCACCATCTCTCAACCAAAGCACACAATAACTCCTTATAGTTGCTCCGACCCATGTCAAAATGCCTCAGATAGCCCAGGTAAGATGGACAGATGATCGCGCCAACCGGGTTGTTTTGATCAAATATTTCGAGCGGAATTCCAGCCATAGAACTCTCAGCTACATCCAATTTAATACGGGAGTCCTAAAAGGTAAAGCAACCTAAGAGTTATTCCTCGGTTCCTTACTAAGGGTAATATCTTAGTCCTGCCTTAGCAAGCATACTAATAAAGACAGTAAGCACAGGAAAATTCCAAAATCACAACTTGGCCTAAGGCCCAAAATTCACAATTTGGCCTAAGGCCCAAAAAATCCACAATTTGGCCTAAGGCCAAAAAATCTACAATTTGGCCTAAGGCCCAAAATTCACAAATTGGCCTAAGGCCCAAAAATCCACCATTTGGCCTAAGGCCCAAATAATAAATAACATGCAAGCAAAAAGATGAAAGGGGAATTTACCTGGGCGAAGATGCCGGTCATGGAGGCGTGGATATCAGCGTCTACCATAAGATCGGCCTCGTCGAGAGAAATCCCCAGAGACCCGAGAAAATCCTCGTCACTCAGATCTGAGGAAGCCATAGGGCAAGGAGGTCTTGTAGCTTGGAGGTTTGAGAGGATTTGAGAGAACTCTCTAATGTGGAGGGTGTAAAATGAATGAAATGGTGAATTTCAAGCTATTTATAAGCAAATAGCCATAAGACGGGTCTTCTGGATGCGTCCGATTTTCGCCTTCAAAATTTATGTTTCAGACAACCACCGACTCCCATAAATCATTTTTATGGTTGCCGGTGGGGGACCAGGCCGCCGTCCCCAGCGGACCAGGCCACAGGACCCGGCGGCTCCGGCAGTCGAACAGTCCGATTTTTGCCTATAAATACAGCCCCAAAGCCCTCAGTTTGACTCACTCAGTCTGTGTTGACGGACGCTCCTTCTCCCTTACGCTCCTTGCGATTCTTTACTGCTTTTCTGCATTTTTTTTTTAGTTTAGCTTTATTGCTTTCTTGCTTTGTTAATTGGTCACTAAATTTGAATTAATTAATATTCCCTTAACGAGGAGCTTAACCTGGAGTTAAGAAGTGGCCGTCGATTAAATCAGGTACATAAACTAAACTCTGCCTATTTAATTTTAGCACTTTATGCATGCTTCTCTTCTACTCCTAAACTCTACAACTGCATAAATGCATTCGCATCATCAATTTGGCAAATAAATTGCCTCAATTAATTAAGTTCAGGCTAACATGCCCGGTTAATCAATAATCGTGGTATTAAAGCCTAAAATCCGACAATATTAGCTAAAGCCTAGTTAATCAATAGCTATGGTGATCGCCTTTATTTCAAACAATTCGGCTTAAGTCCAATTAATCAATAATTGTGGCTAAATGGCCTTAATTAAACACATTTTTCTTGGCAATAAATTGCCTACATTGCAAATCAATTAATCACTTTCGGCAAACAAATTGCCTGTGAGTAAGATTAACCACTTTTAGCGACAAATCGCTTAAATCAGAACTTTGGCAAAATGCCTTAAATTAATCAATCTTTTGGGCTAAGAGCCTTAAACCAATCAATTTTGGCGACAATCGCCCAATAATCGTGTTTCGGCAAACAAATTGCCTAAATCAACTCATTTTGGCTAAAAGCCTTCAAATTAATCAATCTTTTGGCTAAAAGCCTTAAAATCAAGCATTTTGGCGACAAACGCCCAATCAATCAATTTTCGGCAACAAATTGCCTAAATCAATATTTTGGCTAAAAGCCTTCAAATCAACACTTTTGGCAGAAAATGCCTAAAGATCAATCAATTTTCAGGCAAAATGCCTAAAACAAAATGCACAAAGCATACACACACTCATGCATTAAGCATACCCATTCAAAGCCCTTTTAAAAAGGCCTATCGAACTACGTTGACTTTGATCTTCCATTTAAACGGAAGTACGTAGGCACGTTCGGGATTTAACCCCGGGCGGCAAGTCGAAATCACTTAAACTTTTTATTGGTCCAATTGCATCATTTACCCTGCAAAGCATTTATTCATCGGTTAGTTTATCAACATGACATGGCCTCGGGATCCACCTCGGGTTTGAAGATTGTGCCTTAAACATTAGGGTAATTAATCTAGTAATTAGGTTAATTAAAATTGGAGTCAATTAGGGTTTTTTCCTAGTTTACCCTAAAATAATTAAACAAGGTGGCGACTCATACATTCACGTGCATTTCTGCCCTTAGTCACATGCATTCATATGCCTATGATATTTGGGGTAGGGGTTCACAGTTTGGCGACTCTGCTGGGGACTTGTGTAATCGTTTTACATAGAGTGGACTACGATTGTTGTGTAAACTAACCTGCCCTTCCTCAGGGTATTATTTTACTATGCTTTGTTTTGCAGGGTACCCCAACAAAGATTAAGTATTCTTTCTTTAAGAATGCTTAATAAAAAGAATTTGGACCTAATTGAAATTTACTTTGAATCATTCAAATTTGTTTATTTATTTGCACGATTGAGAATCCTTTTCTCCATTGCATAAAAAATGAATTTCTTCTCTCTCTGTTCAAACTTCTGAGTCTGGATAGCAAGTAGCGCTGATCAGCAGGTCTCCTTGATTATGTCGACGGACAGCCAAAGCGTCCTCCTTGTTACCGCAAACCATCCCTAATCCTTTTGGGGGTGGCCCATGAGTATGCGTATTGTCGGACCCACGCGAAACTCCTTGTTTCACATGTGGTTAGGTATATCCATGCTCAAGGTTCAAGGGTTCCTTTATAAGCCTATTCTCTATTTGTGTCATAGACTATAGAACCTATCCTTTAGGGCTGTATGCACCCAATGATGCTGAATCATTCCATTAAAATGAATTATGTTGCGATGTTGTGCGCATTCACGCATTCATCCCATACTTCACAAAAAAAACATTCCATTTCAAAAGCTGGAAAATTACATTTTGGTCCCTGAGACCTGGAAAATTACATTTTGGCCACAGAGGCCCAAAAATTCACAATTTGGCCCCTAAGGCCCAAAAATTCTTAATTTGGCCCCAAAGGCCCAAAAATGCCCAATTTGGCCACAAAGGCCCAGAAGTTCACATTTTGGCCCCGAAGGCCCAAAAATTCTCAATTTGGCCCCAAAGGCCCAAAAATGCCCAATTTGGCCACAAAGGCCCAGAAGTTCACATTTTGGCCCCGAAGGCCCAAAAATTCTCAATTTGGCCCCAAAGGCCCAAAAATGCCCAATTTGGTCACAAAGGCCCAAAAGTTCACATTTTGGCCCCTAAAGCCCAAAAAAAAAATTTTTTTTGAGAACTTAGGGCCTTTCGAAAAGTCGAGGTGTCCAGCCCTAAGCACTCTACCTTACATATCACATCCCATTGGGTTCTATCCTAGGTGTCCTAGCATACCAACATACCCTACCACACAGGGTCAAACCGTCCCATCTCACAGGGTCAAGTCCAAATACCTTACCCATACACTACCCTACCTCACACTATCTCACATACCCTATGAAAACACCTTATATAGGATAGTCTAATCGTTTTGACTATGTCCTTTCACAAGTACCCCTCCAAAGACCACCTGTACTCGAAACACCAACTGAGCTCTCATCCACAAGTCCAACAACTCCAACTGCACCAATGGCATCACTTACTGACATCCAAAACCTCATTGAACAACTGGAGGCCAGAATGGAGGTTAGAATGAATGAGGCATTGGCCGTGCAAAGGACTGCCCTAATAGCTGAACTAGGTGGTGGCAATGGAAATGGAGCTTCAGCCGGGGGAAGCGGACCTGCTGACTCCAATCAGGGACCCGGCGCTGCACCGACGTCCTCAAACCCTGCCCTGGATGACATGCCCTCTGGAACTGCTTCTGAGCTGGAAGCTCAGAAAATGAGAGAGAAGCTGGAATTGTTGGAAAAGTCTATTACTGCCCTCAAGACACACAAGGAAGTGGTGGACATGGACTCCTTGTCCTTGTTCCCCGAAGCAAGATTACCTACAAAATTCAAGATGCCTAACATGGACAAGTTTGACGGAACCACTTGTACCAAAACGCACCTGAAAATGTATGTGGGTGCCCTCAACCCGTTTGGCCTGAACAGCGAGCTCCTTGCTCAGTTGTTTCAGCAATCTTTGACTGGTGTTGCATTAAGATGGTTTGTAAGCTTGGATCGTTCCAAAATGAAGAATTAGGAGGACATATGCAACGCTTTCAACATGCAGTACCATTATAATATGGAAGTGGATGTTACCCGGAGGGAGCTGGAAACCACTAAACAAAAGAACAATGAGCCCTTCTCCTCGTTCCTTTCGAGGTGGAGAGCCAAAGCTGCTCAAATGATCAACCGACCCTCTGAACAGGAACAAGTTGACATAATAATCAAGAATCTACTGCCTGTATACTAGTCACAGCTTCAAACACAGTACTTGCCTACGTTCCAATCGCTCATTGCAACTGCAACTAAGGTGGAAGACTTAATCCAGTTGGGTCAACTCAAAGAAGACCCATACAAGAAGCAGAATCATGCTGGGTCCAGTGAGACAAATGAAATAGCCAGTATAATCCCCACGAATCCTTTACGTGTTGGGAATTTGGGAAACAATCAGCCAAGGAGGCAATATACTGATCTCGGCATGCCAATCCTGTTGGTGTTCCGAGAAGCAGTGAAAGCAAATTTACTGAAGCCCTTGGAAGCAAGGCCATTACCAAACCCCCTGCCCCGGAATTTCAAAGCCAATGAATACTGTGAGTACCATCAAGGACATGGGCATAAGACCGAATCATGCTGGACTTTGAAAAACTGTCTACAAGACCTGGTTGACAATGGGTCAATCATCCCCAAGAGCAAGCTGAACATCAACCAATCCCTTGCCTAACCATGGGATTAATGCAAAAAAAATTGCTGAACAAGAATCGTTCGATCCTTTCGAACTTTTCTTAGGAATGAATGAAGTTTGTGTTTGAGAAGGTTGAGATCAAACCTCCAAAAGAACAAAGGAATTGTTCAAGACCAACAACAACCGGTCTGATCGATTTAAGCATCGAGAAGAACAAAGTCACTATAGTCAATCCCATCCTAGTCCATCACAGTTCACCCAGAGTCTATCTTTTAGGGTCTCGTTTTTCTTTTCATTTTCATTTCCATTCAAGTTTTCATTTGTAAATCTAAGTGTCTTTTGTACACAATTTTTGTCTTATCAATAAAAAGTGATCAGTTTACGTTCCAATCATGTTTATACTCTTTCCCTATCCTTTCTTGTGAAAGCAAAAAAAAATCAAAAAAAAATAATAATAAAAAATTAAAAAAAACAAATGATGAAAAAAAAAAGATAATAAAAATTGGCAAAGAAAAATGCATTCATTTGCTTTGCATCAATCAAAACTGGGGGCATCCTAAGAAGCACCATTAAAGGGGAAGTTTTGAAGGGTAATCATGGAAAGGATCCAGCAAAGGGTACGCAAGACTTTAAACAGTACCGAGGTAAAGCCGATTGAAGGGGTTAGGGCCAAAATGGTTTCTCTGAAAACCCAGGAATGGAAGATGCTCCGACAGAGAGGTGTCTGAATTTTGAGCTTAAAAGCGATAGAATAAAGAAGTTATTGGGTTGGGTCTGCACGAAGTCCCAATGCTATCCATACACTACTCAAGTCATCTCAGAATCAAGTTGCCTCGAAATTCTTTATGGAGAGGCTGCTTCTAAGCAAGCAAAAGGAAAAACGGGACAAAAGGAACCCCTGGTCAAAAGGAAGCAAACAAGCAAAAGAAAAAATGGGTCAAAAGGAACTTCTGCACAAAAGAAAGAAATCAAGGACAAAGCTACAGAAATCAAGTTGTCAAAAACAGGTCAACTGCAAGCTCTCCGTTAAATTCAAGCCCATCAAGGATAGATGACAAATCATTTTAGCCATAAGGACAAAGACCAAGCGGCTGCTCACATTTTGAAAAAGCAAGTTAAAAGAAGCAGTCATTTCCACAAATTGGATGACAACAAACACCTTGAAAATCAAGCGCCAAGCATGGCACAAGTACAAGTGTCCTTATAAACAAGGATCATTTCTCAAAACAAGGAAAAGGAAGAGTCTCCTCAAAATTCCTTATGGAGAGGAGAACCATTAAGGAAATAAGTTTCAAATTCAGAAGAAGATAAAGTTCAAGAAAAGGAATCAAATTAACCTCAAGAATTCAAACATGGCGAAGCCACAAACTCAAAGCATAAAAGCTTCTTCAACACTCAAGCCACTCAAGTTACCACCACAATGTGGGTGTTCAAAACTCTTTGTGATGAATACAAGTCATATTTCAGTCAACTAGTGGTAAAACCACTACAACAACAAAGTCAGATTCGCCTAGGGTCATCACTATCATACGAACTCGAGTCAATAAGTTGATTCAACATCATCAAAGTCGGGAATGAATCCCGTAAAGACAGCAAGCCAGGAAGAAATCCTGTGAAGAAATCAAGGCAGCAATGAATTCTGCATCAACATCAAGTCGGGAAGGAATCCCGCAAAGACATCAAGTCGGGAAGAAATCCCGCAAAGAAATCAAGTCAGAAATGAATTCTGTATTAATATCAAGTCGGGAAGGAATCCCGAAGAAATCAAATCGGAAATGAATTCCACAATCAGCATTAAGGCGAAATTGAATTTTGCCCCAACAGCAAGTCGGAAATAAATTTCGCACCAAGACGGAAAGGAATTCCGTGCTAACATCAAGTCGGAGATGAATTCCACACCAGCCGAGCACGAAGTTCGCATCCCGGAAGGAACTACGAAAGACCTGATTCTCCCCATCCCCGAAGAGTTCTTGGAGATACGTAGGCAGCCGCAAAGGCGCGGTCACAAACATAAGTTTGCATCATAAATAGCATTTTCTCTTTGCCAATATAAAAAAAATAAAAAAAATAAAAAGAAGAGAAGAAAAGAAAAATAAAAGCTGGAGTTGAAAACCTGAAAGGACGGCTTCAGGCAAGAATTGAGCCCACTAGGCTGAAAACCCGAAAGGGCGGTCTAGGCAAAAGTTAGGGCAAAGAGCCTACTAGAGTCGAAAACCCGAAAGGGCGGCTACTAGGCAAAAGTTAAGGCAAAAAAAAAAGTGCTTTCATGAATTCTTTTAGAGAGTCCTTTTTTCGTAAGATAAACGACAAAGTATGTCCTTAAAATAAAAAAAATTCCTCTCAAAGGTCTCCTTGGGAATATATAAATCATTTTTTCCAGGAATCACTGAATTCCTTCGAGTCAAAATTCACTACAAGAAAAATTTGAGTCTCTAAATCAAGTCTCCTATAAGTCTCTAAAATCAAGTCTCCATCACTAGTGGTCATTCAACAACGAGTCACAAAAATCGAGTCATTCTCAAAAGTTCGTTTTGAAAGCGTCACTCTTTGAGTCATTTCCTCGAAAAAAAAAAGAGAGAGAGGAAAATGTCAATTCAATCCCCGGTATTTCCAAAACAACCCTAAAAAATGTCAAACACAATCGTTGAGAGGTAATTCTTTAATACCTCGTCTCCGCTCGGACCATCGTTTCTTCGATCCTTTCAGACGAGCGATGTCATCCACATTGTCCGTTTCCTCGAGTCATATAAGTGGCTTTGTTCTCTTCGATTCCTCAATCGATTGGACAAGTGCAACACCAATGTTTTGAAATATTCCATGGTCAGCACCATTCTGGGGGCAAGAAGTGATAAGAACCTTCACCATTCTCCCATCACAGAAGTAATCACGGAATTTTTAGTCTTTTATTAAGAAGAAATTCTATTTCAGCTAATAAGGGCATCAATTCTCTCAAGCAGGGGGGCAAAATCCTCCAAGTCGGATTCAGGGGCAAGTGTTATAAAAAGAAAACATACACAACCCAGGGTGAAACCCAACCATCGTCAATCTCTTTTACACAAACCCAGGGTAGAACCCGGTTAATGGTTAACTTTTTTTTTTTTTTTTACATAAAACCTAGGGTGAAACCCTAACCAATAACCAACCATTTTTCATCCAAAACCAAGCCATTTGATCATTTCGACTTTAGGTGGACCCTTGGTTCTCAAAGGAAAAAAACAAAAATAAAACAAATCTGTTTTCAAGCCCTCATTAAGAGGCAAAACATCTTTTCAAGTCCTCTAAGAGGCAAAATCTCTTTTCAAGGCCTCATTAAGAGGCAAAACATCTTTTCAAGTCCTCTAAGAGGCAAAATCTCTTTTCAAGCCCTCATTAAGAGGCAAAACATCTTTTCAAGTCCTCTAAGAGGCAAAATCTCTTTTCAAACCCTCATTAAGAGGCAAAACATCTTCCCAAGTCCTCTAAGAGGCAAAATCTCTTTTCAAGCTCTCATTAAGGGGAAAACATCTTTTTCAAGTCCTCTAAGAGGCAAAATTTCTTTTTAAGTCCTCAAAGAGGCAAAAACATCTTTAAGTTGCAAACATAAATCCATGCATTTGATCATTTCATTTCAAAGAAAAAAACCAACGGCGGGGTTTCCTCCTCTGCCCATCCTCAAAATTTGCTCCTTTAGATAGCCACTGGCTCTCATAAATCATTTTTATGATAGCCAGTGGGGGGCAACTGTGAATACTCAAATTTTGAGGCTCAAAAAGCCAGTTTTCCCGGACTGCAAACAGTTCGGCCGGACCAGAGGCCATTTTGGAAATTTACCGGAGGTATGCCAATATGGTACTTAAAACGTCCGGGACGTCGCGAGGATCGCGGAACTAGTCCTGGAATATTTTTTGGAGGTCCGGAACTCCCAAAAAAGCCTCCGGAACGTAAAACTAGAAAGTACGCCGGCCGCTGCGGCGGCGGCGGCGGTAGCCGCTCTCGCCGGCCGCTGCCATCGCCGGTGACAGCGGCTGCGGCCGCCGGCCGCCGAACAGTCCGATTTTTGCCTATAAATACAGCCCCGAAGCCCTCAGTTTGACTCACTCAGTCTGTGTTGACTGTGAACCCCTCCCCAAAATATCACGCATATGAATGCATGTGACTAAGGGCAGAAATGCACGTGAATGTATGAGTCGCCACCTTGTTTAATTATTTTAGGGTAAACTAGGAAAAAACCCTAAGTGACTCCAATTTTAATTAACCTAATTATTAGATTAATCATCCCAATGTTTAAGGCATGGTCTACGAACCCGAGGTGGATCCCGAGACTATGTCATGCTGATGAACTAACCTATGAATGAATGCTTTGTAGGGTGATTGATGTAATTGGACCGATTGAAAATGTTTAAGTGATTTCGATTTGCCGTTCGGGGTTAAATCCCAAACGTGCCTACGTACTTCCGTTTGAATGGAAGATCAAAGTCAAAGTAGTTCGATAGGCCTTTTTTTAAGGGCTTTGAATGGGTATGCTTTATGCATGAGAGTGTGTATGCTTCGTGCATTTTGTTTAGGCATTTTGCCTGAAAATTGATTGATTTGATTAGGCATTTGATGCCAAAATTGTTGATTTAAGGCTTTTAGCCAAAAAGTTTGATTTAGGCAATTGTTGCCAAAAATTGATGTGATTTAGGCGATTGTCGCCAAAATGATTGATTTTAAAGGCTTTTAGCCAAAAGAGTTGATTTAGGCAATTAGTTTGCCAAAAGTGTTCGATTGGTCGATTATCGCCAAAATGACTGATTTAAGGCTTTTAGCCAAAATGAATTGATTTAGGCAAATTATTTGCCAAAAAGTGATTGGGCGATTGTCGCCAAAATTGATTGATTTCAAGGCTTTTAGCCAAAAGATTGATTAATTCAAGGCATTTTTGCCAAAGATTTGGATTTAAGCGATTTGTCGCTAAAAAAAAAGAGATTGATCTACTTATAGGCAATTTGTTTGCCAAAAGTGATTAATTGAATTGCAATGTAGGCAATTTATTGCCAAGAAAAACGTGTTTGAATTAAGCCATTTTAGTCACAATTATTGATTAATTGGACCTAAGCCGAATTGTTCGAAATAAAGGCGATCACCATAGCTATTGATTAACTAGGCTTTAGCTAATATTGTCGGAGTTTGGCATGAATACCACGATTATTGATTAACTGGGCATCTTAGCCTAAACTTAATTAATTGAGGCAATTTAATTGCCAAAATGATGACGTGAATGCATTTATGCAGTTGTAGAATTAGGACTAGAAGAGAAGCATGCATGAAGTGCTAAAATTAAATAGGCAGAATTTAGTTCATGTACCTGATTTAATCGACGGCCACTTCTTAACTCCAGGTTAAGCTCCTCGTTAAGGGAATATTAATTAATTCAAATTTAGTGACCACTTAACAAAGCAAGAAAGCAATAAAGCTAAACTAAAATGCAGAAAAACAGTAAAGAATCGCAAGGAGCGTAAGGGAGAAGGAGCGTCTGTCAACACAGACTGAATGAGTGGAAAGGTCATACCGGGGTTGCATTTATAGGCAAAAATGGAATGTTTCGCCGGCTTGGGCCGCCGTGAAGGGCGGCCGCAGCCGCTGTCGTCGGCGGCTACCGCCGCCGGTGAGGGCAGGTGCAGCCGCCGTGAAGGGTGGCCGCAGCCGCGGTCGTCGGCGGCTACCGCCGCCGGCGAGGGCCGCCGCCGCCGTGGCCGGCGGACTTTCTAGTTTTTTCATTCCGGAGGCTTTTCCAGGAGTTCCGGACCTCCAAAAATTATTCCGGGACCAGTTCTACGATCCTCGCAATGTCCCGGACGTTTTAAGTACCATATTGGCATACTTCCGGTAAATTTCCAAAATGGCCTCTGGTCCGGCCGGACTATTTGCAGTCCGGGAAAACTGGCTCTTTGAGCCTCAAAATTTGAGTATTCACATTGACGGACGCTCCTTCTCTCTTACGCTCCTTGCGATTCTTTACTGCTTTTCTGCATTTTTTTTTTAGTTTAGCTTTAGTGCTTTCTTGCTTTGTTAATTGGTCACTAAATTTGAATTAATTAATATTCCCTTGACGAGAAGCTTAACCTGGAGTTAAGAAGTGGCCGTCGATTAAATCAGGTACATAAATTAAACTCTGCCTATTTAATTTTAGCACTTCATACATGCTTCTCTTCTACTCCTAAACTCTACAACTGCATAAATGCATTCACATCATCAATTTGGCAAATAAATTGCCTCAATTAATTAAGTTCAGGCTAACATGCCCGGTTAATCAATAATCGTGGTATTAAAGCCTAAAATCTGACAATATTGGCTAAAGCCTAGTTAATCAATAGCTATGGTGATCGCCTTTATTTCAAACAATTCGGCTTAAGTCCAATTAATCAATAATTGTGGCTAAATGGCCTTAATTAAACACGTTTTGCTTGGCAATAAATTGCCTACATTGCAAATCAATTAATCACTTTCGGCAAACAAATTGCCTGTGAGTAAGATTAACCACTTTTAGCGACAAATCGCTGTGAATACCCAAATTTTGAGGCTCAAAGAGCCAGTTTTCCCGGACTGCAAACAGTCCGGCCGGACCGGAAGCCATTCGGAAAGTTCACCGGAAATATGCCAATATGGTACTTGAAATGTCCGAAAAATTATGGGGATCACAGAACTGGTCCCGGAATATTTTTTGGAGGTCCAGAACTCCCGAAAAAGCTCCCGGAGTGTTAAAGTAGCAAAACCACCAGGCACAGTGATCCAGCCGCTGGCTTCCGGTGGCCCGAGCCGCCTAGCCCCGGCGGTCCAGCCGCCGGCCACCAGCGGCCCAGTCGCCGGACGCCAGCGGCCCGAGCCGCCGAGCCCCGGTGGCCCAACCGCCGGCTATCGGCGGCCAAGCCGCCGAGCCACCGGCGGCCTGGCCGCCTGAGTTCGGCGGCCCGAGCCGCCGATCACAGGCGGCCCAGCCGCCGAGCCCCGGCGGCCCAACCGCCAGCCACCGGCGGCCCGAGCCGCCGATCATAGGCGGCCCAGCCGCTGAGTCCCGGCGGCCCAGCCGCCGGCCACAGGCGGTCCGAGCCGCCGAGCCCCGGCGGCCCGGCCGCTGAAACAGTTTTTTTTATTATAAATAGTGGCCCCAGGCCTTCTGTTTTCCACACTCAGTCTGTGTTGACGGACGCTCTTTCTCCCCTACGCTCTTTGCGATTCTTTACTGCTTTCTTGCATTTTAATTTAGTTTTATCACTTTCTTACTTTGTTAAGTGGTCACTAAAATTAAATTAATTAAAATTCCCTTAACGAGGAGCTTAACCTGGAGTTAAGAAGCGGTCGACGATTAAATCAAGTACGTAAGTTAAACTCTGCCTATTTAATTTTAGCACTTCATGCATGCTTCTTTTCTACTCCTAATAATTCTACAATTGCATAAAAGCATTCACGTCAATCATTAGGCAAATAAACTGCCTCAAATAAATAAGTTTAGGCTAAACGCCCGGTTAATCAATAATCGTGGTGTTAAGTTTAAATCCGACAATATTGGCTAAAAAGCCTAGTTAACCAATAACTATGGTGAAATTGCCTTTATTTCGAACAAATTCGGCTTAAGTCCAATTAATCAATAATTGTGGCCAAATAGCCTTCATTAAACACGTTTTTTCTTGGCAATCAAATTGCCTACATTGCAATTCAGTTGATCACTTTCGGCAAACAAATTGCCTATAAGTAAGGTTAACCACTTTTAGCGACAAATCGCTCAAATCAAAACTTTGGCAAAATGCCTTAAATTAATCAATCTTTTGGCTAAAAGCCTTAAAATCAACTCATTTTGGCTAAAAGCCTTAAATCAATCAATTTTGGCGACAAATCGCCCAATTAATCAATTTTTGGCAAATAAATTGTCTAAATCAATTCATTTTGGCTAAAAGCTTTCAAATAATCAATTTAGGCGACAATCGCCTAAATCACATCAATTTTTGGCAATAATTGCCTAAATCAAACTTTTTGGCTAAAAGCCTTAAATCAACTTTTGGCAACAAATGCCTAAAAATCAATCAATTTTTTGGCAAAATGCCTAAACAAAATGCACAAAGCATACGCACACTCATGCATTAAGCATACCCATTCAAAGCCCTTTTAAAAGGCCCATCGAACTACGTTGACTTTGATCTTCCATTCAAACGGAAGTACGTAGGCACGTTAGGGATTTAACCCCGAGCGGCAAGTCAAAATCACATGAACATTTTCATTGGTCCAATTACCTTGCAAAATATTCATTCATTAGGTTAGTTCATCAACATGACATAGTCTCGGGATCCACCTCGGGTTCGCAGACCATGCTTTTAACACTGGGATAATTAATCTAGTAATTAGGTTAATTAAAATCGGAGTCACTTAGGATTTTTTCCTAGTTTACCCTAAAATAATTAAACAAGGTGGCGACTCATACATTCACGTGCATTTCTGCCTTAGTCACATGCATTCATATGCTATGATATTCGGGGTAGGGGTTCACAGTTTGGCGACTTCACTAGGGATAGCAGATATGTAATCTTTTTGCATAAAAGTGGACTACAATTGTTGAATAAACTAACCTGCCCTTCTTTAGGGCATTACTTTACTATGCTTTGTTTTATAGGGTACCTTGACATAAATCGAGTGTTCTTTCTTTAAGAATACTCGATGAGAGGAAACGTGAACTTAAGTGACAAATTTGATTAAGACATTTAAATTTGTTGATCTATTTGCACGATTGAGAATCTTTTTCTCCATTGCATAAAAAAATGAATTTCAAATGAATTTCTTCTCTCTCTGTTCAAACTTCTGAGTCTGGATAGCAAGTAGCGCTGATCGGCAGGTCTCATTGATTATGTCGACGGACAGCCAAAGCGTCCTCCCTGTTACCGCAAACCGCCCCTAATCCTTTTAGGGGTGGCCCATGGGTATGCGTACCGTTGGACCCACGCGAAACTCTTTGTTTCACATGTGGTTAGGTATATCCATACTCAAGGTTCAAGGGTCCCTTATAAGCCGATTCTCTATTTGAGTCATAGCCTATAGAACCTACCCTTTAGGGCCGTATGCACCCAATGATGTGAACCATACCACTAAACAGATTATGACGTGTTGTTATGCGCATTCACGACATATCATGAACATGGGGGAAAACACAGAAAGAGAGCAGAAAACACTCTTTTACTTCTCAGTCATGCACAGTTGGATAAAAGAGTCGGTCTACCTCACATCAGTTACTTGATACGCCAACCACTCCACCTAATCTAGCTACCCTCATCCTTACAGGTGCCTACAATCCAAGTGCCAGACATGCCTACAGTACTATCACCAGCTTCACCAGCTTCACCAGCTACACCTGCTTCACCTACAACTCCAACGACTCTACCTGCACCAATGGCATCACTTGCTGATATCCAAACCCTCATTGAACAACTAGAGGCTAGAATGGAGGCTAGAATGGAGGCCAGAATGGAGGCCAGAATGAATGAGGCACTAGTTGCCCAGAGGACCGCCCTGATAGCTGCATTGGGCAATGGGAATGGAAATGGAAATGGAAATGGGGCTTCTGCCGGGGGAAGTGGACCTGCTGCCTCCAACCAGGGTCCTGCTGCCGAACCTACAAACCCTGCCCTAAACCTGGATGATATGCCCTCTAAAACTGCTTCTAAGCTGGAAGCTCAAAGAATGAGAGAGAAGTTAGAACTCCTGGAAAGATCCATCACTGCTCTCAAAACCCACAAGGAGGTGGTGGACATGGACTCTTTGTCCTTGTTCCCCGAGGCGAGACTGCCAACCAAGTTCAAGATGCCCAACATGGACAAATTCGATGGAACCACTTGTCCTAAAACTCACTTGAAGATGTATGTGGGTGCCCTTAACCCATTTGGACTGAGCAGCGAGCTCCTTGCTCAATTGTTCCAACAATCTCTCACCGGTGCTGCTTTGAGGTGGTTTGTCAGCTTAGACCGATCCAAAATGAAAACCTGGGAAGACATCTGCAATGCATTTAATTCCCAATACCGCTATAACATGGAGGTGGATGTCACTCGAAGAGAACTAGAAACCACCAAACAGAAAAATAATGAGCCCTTTTCCTCGTTCCTTACGAGGTGGAGAGCCAAGGCCGCCCAGATGATTAACCGGCCCTCTGAGCAAGAGCAGGTAGACATAATAATCAAGAACCTACAACCTGTCTACCAACAGCAGTTGCGGACCCAGTATCTACCAACGTTCCAGTCGCTCATTGCCACTGCTACGAAGGTAGAAGATCTGATTCAAATGGGGCAACTGAAAGAAGACTCAGGAACCTCAAAGTACAAGAAACCTAGCCAAGCAAGCAAGGTCCACGAAGTGGCTAGCATCACCCCCACGAATCCTTTACGTGTGGGAAACATGAGGAATAATAATCAATCATCCAGAAGAACCTATACTGAGCTCGGGATGCCAATCCTAGTGGTATTCCGAGAAGCCGTCAAGGCTAATTACATAAAGCCTTTGGAAGCAAGGCCACCACCAAATCCATTACCAAGGAATTACAGGGCTGATGAATACTGTGAGTATCATCAGGGGCATGGGCACAAGACTGAAGCGTGTTGGATGCTTAAGAACCGCATCCAGGACCTGGTGGATAACGGTTCAATTATCCCGAGGAGTAAGCCAAGCGTTAGTACCAACCCCTTACCAAATCACGGGATAAATGCTATCATGGCTGACCAGGAACTGATCGATCCTTTCGAACTGTTCCTAGAGATGAATAATATCTGTGTCCTGGATCTGAATGACTTAACCGAGGAACTTGATGCTAGAACCAGGAGTGGGAGACAATATGAGCCACTAGTCTTGGATAAAATCCAAAACAAGCCTTACCAGAAGGTAGAGGAGCTAAAGGAAGACCCGGTACTGGCACAGTTAAAAAAGACACAAGCAAGGGTGTCAATCTGGGAACTTTTGGCATCATCCTTTCCTCATCGCCAAGCTCTTTGCAAGGCCTTGAGTCAACTTCAGACATCGGTGGAAGTTAGCCCAGAAGTGCTAGTGTCTACCCTCACCCAATCATCTAAAATGCAAAGCATCGGGTTCTCTGACGATGACTTGCCTAAAGAGGGAGGCAGCCACAACAATGCTCTGTATGTCACTGTTCAGACTCGAGATAAAACGGTGCCCATGGTTCTCATTGATAATGGGTCAGCGTTGAATGTCTGCCCATTGAGAGTAGCCAGCTATCTAGGGTTGGAAGAAATGGACTTAGCCCCTTCGGACCAGATAGTGAAGGCCTACGACAGCACCCGGAGGGAAGTGTTGGGGGTTGCCACGCTGAAGCTAACAGTTGGGCCAGCTGTGATGGAAGTCCCGTTCCAGGTGATTGATGTACCGACTAGCTTCAACCTGCTTCTGGGCCGACCGTGGATACATCACACTAAGGCAGTACCCTCATCTCTGCACCAAAAGGTCAAGTTTCCCTATGAAGACAAAGTTATCACCATATAGGGGGATGACTACAATCAGCTCAAAAGGCCAAAGGGCCAGCCTCTCTTCGAGGTCAACCCTGAAACTGCCAATTTACCCCTTTCTGGATTTCAATACGACACTGTGCAGTTTATAGAGGGAAAGACTGCAAGCTCTCGAATTCTCTTTGATTTTGGGACAGTGCAAATAAACTGCATAGTGCCTCTAATGTTGAAAATGTCCTACCTACCAGGAATGATTATGGCAAGGTCCGGGAAGAAGTATCCTGCACTGCAAGCTTGGGAATGTCCAGTGAATGAAGGGACCTATGGGTTGGGTTATGAGCCCACTGATGAGGACCGTGCTGAGAGGACCCGAAGAGGGAAGGAAAGAGAATGTACAGATGCGGCCTTACCTATTGACTCTGAACGGCTACTTCTGCAAACCGGGAGAAGCAGTTCCTTACTGTGGCTTCCGAGAACCCTTTTGCTGCCCAACCGCTAGGAAGATGCTGCCTGGGTTAGAGATATTCTCAGATGTCTGGGGCAACAAGCCCGAAACCATTACTGAACTGGATGCGGAAGACTTCATGCAGCCTAGCCTCTTTGACGAAGTTGCGGTTATCACAGGAAATGACGGGAATCGAGACTTGCTGGATCTGATCAAGCCGAATGAAGGACCTCTCACCAACTGGTACACTGAGGAGGAGCGCGCTGTTGATAAACCCCCTCCCGAGTCAAACCTAGTACCTAAGTCGGTAGTCAAGTCCTGTATTGAGTCTGAGTCTGACCCCGAGTCTGAAACCGAGTCAGAGCCCAGTTCCAGTTCTGAGTCGTCTGCGTCAGATCTAGAAGATCCAGATTTCAAATTTGATGTATTCTTTGAAGACGATTCCGTCATAATTAATAAAGGCTTGCAAATTCTTGATTACCCTGCGTGTCTATCTTTCCAAGCATTTCCAAGCAAAAATAATCAAATAAATGAAATAAAAAATGAAAAGGAAAAAATAATAGTTGGCAAAGAAGAAAACGAACATACATACATTGCATCTGATTGCATGAACAGGGAACAGGTTAGTGAATGTTTGAAGAAATTTGCTGATTGCTTCATGTGGAAAGCAAGTGACATCACTGGAATTGACCCAGCAATAGTGGTGCACAAGATTCCAGTATATCCAGAGGCTAAGCCAGTGAAACAGAAGATAAGAAGGCTGAAAACAGAATGGTCCTTGAAGATCAAGGAGGAAGTTGCCAAGCAGCTGGAAAACAAGTTCATAGAACCTATTGCCTACCCGACGTGGTTAGCGAACATCGTGCCGGTGCCAAAGAAGGATGGAAAAGTGCGAATGTGTGTGGATTACCGGATTTGAATAAAGCATGTCCGAAGGACGACTTTCCCCTACCGCATATTGACTTGCTAGTGGACCGAATGGCTGGACACGAGATGGTCTCCTTGACTGATCTTGCTGTCGGTTATAATCAAATAATGATGCATGGGCCAGACAAAGAGAAAACGGCGTTCATCACAGAATGGGGAACTTACTGCTATAGGGTCATGCCTTTTGGGCTCAAAAATGCCGGGGCAACTTATCAAAGAATGGCAATGACCATCTTCCATGACATGATTCACCAAGAAGTAGAAGTATACGTTGACGATATGGTTGTTAAATCGAAAACAGCCGAAGAACATACAACAGCACTTGAGAAGTTCTTCCTTAGACTTCGAAAGTACAATTTAAAGCTCAATCCGGCAAAATGCCTGTTTGGAGCTACATCCAGAGTGTTTCTGGGGCATATGGTCAGTCGAAAGGGCATAGAGATTGACCCTTCGAAAGCCAAGGCCATTCTGGAAATGCCAGCACCGAGAACGAAAAAAGAAGTCCGGGGTTTCTTGGGAAGGCTATAGTACATCAGCCGGTTCATCAATCAATTGGCCGATACTTGTGGTCCGATCTTCAAATTACTCAGGAAAGGAGTAGCGGTTAAATGGAATGAGGATTGTCAGAAAGCATTCGACCAAGTCAAGCAATATCTGCTATCCCTGCCGGTGTTACAGCCACCAAGGCTAAGAAAGCCTTTGTTATTATACCTATCGGTGACAGAAGAAGCGATGGGTACGATGCTAGCTCAGCAAGCTGAAGATACGAAGGTAGAAAACGCCGTGTATTACCTTAGCAAGAGGATGCTGGAATATGAGCTAAAATACAATAAGATAGAGAAGCTATGCCTAGCTCTAGTTTGGGCCTGTACAAAGCTGCAGCACTACCTCTCGTCTTATACTACGTATGTGATTTCTGAATCGAACCCTTTGAAATTCCTTATGGAGAGGCCGGTTCTTGACTGTAAAATGGCTAAGTGGGTGTCAGTGCTCGCAGCCTATGACTTAAAATTTGTACAACGGAAGGCAGTGAAAGGCGGAGCCTTGGCTGATCAATTAGCAGAATTGCCGGTCGAAGACCAAATGCCGGAAGTAGAATTTCCTGATGAAGATTTGTTGAGCATGGAAAGTGAGGTCTGGGAGATGTACTTCGATGGAGCTTTAAACTACCATAGGAACGGGGTTGGAGTCGTATTCAAAACTCCTTGTGGAGAATACGTCCCAATCGCAGTCAAACTAGATTTCGACTGCACCAACAATGAAGCCGAGTATGAAGCTTGCATCAAGGGGTTGGAAGCGGCCCTAGAAAAAGAAATAAAAATCCTTAGGGTTTTTGGAGATTCCAACCTAATAGTCTCTCAAGCTCTAAGGAAATGGAAAATTAAGGAAGAGCGGTTGGTTCCTTACCTACAACGTTTGGACGAATTAGCTCAGCAGTTTGAGGAATTATCCTTTCACTACTTGCCGCGAGCCAAAAATCAGTTTGCCGATGCGCTGGCTACTTTAGCTTCCATGGTTAATGTAGAGGGAGACCAGGTCATTCGCCCTCTGACAGTCAGGCTACAGAAGCAACCAGCACATGTCATGCATCTAGTCAATGACAAGCCGTGGTTTTGGGATATACAGAACTATCTTCAGAATGGAGCCTACCCGGACGGGTCCAAAAAGGCTGATCAACGAACATTGAGACAGTTAGCATCTGGATATTTCCTTACCGGTGGAATTCTGTATAAGAAAAGTTGGAATGGCCTGCACCTAAGGTGCGTTGATGAAGGAGAAGCTCAAGCCATTATGGATTCCTTACATAATGGGGAGTCTGGTCCACACATGCACGGGATAGCCTTGGCTCGGAAAATCATGAACCTGGGTTATTACTGGTCAACCATGAATGCAGATTGCGTGAGGCACGCGCAGAAGTGCCACGAATGTCAGATTTTTGCTAAGCTGCAAAGGCGGCCTTCGGTCAACTTGAATCCCATTACTTCACCATGGCCCTTCGCAACTTGGGGTATAGACATAGTCGGAAAGATCCATCCAAAGGCCTCCAATGGCCATCAATTCATCCTGGTTGCTGTTGACTATTTCACTAAGTGGATTGAGGCAGCCTCCTATTCGGTCTTGAATGCCAAGAAGGCAGCACAGTTCGTCTGTACCAACATCCTTTGTCGGTATGGAACACCATTCGAGATCATTACTGATAATGGGTCCCACTTTCAAAGCGAATTTTCGGACCTACTGAAGCGAAAGAAGGTCCAGCATCATAAGTCTTCACCCTACCGTCCCCAAACAAATGGGGCAGTAGAAGCTGCAAATAAGGCTATAAAGGTCATTTTGCAGAAGACAGTTCAGAAGCATAGAGCTTGGCACGAACAATTACCAAATGCCTTATGGGGATACAGGACTTCAATCAGAACGCCTACTGGGGCAACCCCGTACTCCCTAGTGTATGGAATGGAAGCAGTGTTGCCTATTGAGCTGGAAGTTCAGTCGGCAAGGGTTATCCGGGAAAGCCAGATCAGCGAAGCAGATTGGGCTGAGAATTATCATTTGCAGCTTTTGGGTATGGATGAAAAACGATTGCGAGCAATCCACCAAACTCAAGTCTATCAAAGAAGAATGGCAAGACATTTTAACAAGAAGGTCAAAGACCGAAAACTGGAAGAAGGTTGTTTGGTTCTGAAGGAAATTAGACAGCCAGTCATAGATCCACGGGGGAAGTTCCGTCCTCATTGGGCTGGACCCTATGTGTTGAAGAAGATCTTGTCAGGCGGAGCCGTTATTTTGACTGATTTGGATGGCTTGGAATTCACTAATCCATGTAATTTAGATCAGTTAAAAAGATATTTTGTGTAAATTGTAATCATTTGCATAATGTAAAACGAACTACATTAGACCTGATTCTCTTTGGAAAAAAAGAAATTATATATCGGAGATATGTAGGCAGCCCTCTTTGGGCGCGGTCTAAACATTGATAAAAAAATAATTTCATAATTCATGTCTTCTTTGCCAAACCAAAAAGAGGTAACAAAAAAAAAAACAAGAAAAAAAAAAGAAAACCCGTTAAGTCGAAAACCCGAAAAGGGCGGCTTAGGCAAAAATGGGTAGCTCGCTAAGCTGAAAACCCGAAAGGGCGGCTTAGGCAAAAGTTAGAGCTTAAGTGAATGAAGTTGGAAAATGCTTGGAAAGCTTAAAAGACAAAATGACACTCATAATTCAAGCAAGCAGTTCAAATCAAGCAGAAAGCAAAAAAAGTCCAATAAGTAATAAGGTCTAAGCCAAAATCTCAAATAAAAGCCAAAAAGGCAGAACTACATCCAAAATCCAAAGCCAAAAAAAAAAAAAAACGATAAAGTCCAAAAGCCTGGAGAAGTCTAGGTGTCCCGTCTCCTCCGTGGAGCAACATCTTCTGAGTCACCCTTAGCTGTTAAACTATGATCCACCTCACCTGTCTTAGGAGCCAGCACAATCTCCTCACCAGTCCCAATCTCATCAGCCTGAACCCAACCCTCGAGTGCACTCAGCAGTGCGGTCCTCCTTGGTCTCTCAATTGGCCAGACAGTGGCAATGAACCAGGCTCGATACTCAGGAGAAGTCTGAATACTGACAAGATTAGGCAAGGGCCTAACCATATGGTGATCTCTAACCCAAGCCCTAAGGACGGCTCGGGTAACACCCGGGGTAATGGCTGAATCAGCAGGAAAGTCATCCGTAATCGGAACAGTCTGATCTACCCCCATCTGTCTCAAGACGCGCGAAGCACAGTACCAAGTACAATGTGTAAGACCCAGAAGGTAAACCCGGGTGTGATGAGAGCTAGCCTGGATAAAGCGGTTGATGTTGTACTAGGGGATGAACCACAATATCTCATTTGGGCCTAACTCAATCAACCATGAAGCCCATGCATCAGTAGTGGGATGCGAGATTAAGATCCTCCGCATGCGATATTGAGATGGGCTATAAGGAAGGGAAGTAGGAGCAGCAACCACTTGTAGGTGATCCTTCAACCAAACCTGAATAATGGATCCTTTATATTACGAGGGAATGGTTTAAAAAGAAAGGAAAATTGAGAAAAGATAATAAGGAGAAATACCTGGAGAATAATGGGAGAAACTGTCCAGTCATCAAACCCCAAAGTAGCCCTGTCAAGGCTCCTGATGGTTTCTGCCAGCACAATGCCGCCAATACAACCCATATCCTCCATTTGTAGAACCATGGGGCAAAGACGCAAATCCCCAAAGCCTGGGTCCCGGTTAAATATAAAGTCAGCCAATAAACAGAAAACCAAGGCCCGCATCCTCAGCCTCATTCGGTTTGGGTCATCTGGGCAAGCCTCTGAGAATTCGTCAATCAGAGGCAGCAGAATTGCTTTTTGGTCATCAACAATCATAGCCCTAGCCTAGGGTCGGTTGAACTGAAACAGGGTCTCAAATGACCTAACATACCCAATTTTTACCTCATGCTTGACCAAAGGGGCATTGGGGTCACACCCTATAATGGCACAAAACTCCTCAAAGAGAGGGCACATTTCCTCCATCATCGCCCCAAACCGGAAAACATGGGCCTCAGGATCCCAAAGTCTAATACAGGCCCTTAAGAAAATCCAGTCAACTACTACACCCCTAAGAGTAATAACGGGGGAGAGACCATACCTCCCCAAGTTGATCTTTTCAACTTTGGAGAGACTCCTAGTCCAGCTGTGCATGCTATGGTTGTAGAAGGGATTCATTGTCCTTTTAGTTATTCTTTTTTATTTCTTGTTATTATTTATTGTGTTCTAAAAAAAAGGAAAAATAAAATAAAATAAAAATACTGTAATAATAAAAAATAAAAGAAAAAAAAAGAAGAAAAGAAGAGGAAGAAAAAAGACTAACCAGATTCTGGATGGCTTGAAAAATAGCAGTGAAAAAAAAAAGAGAAAAACGCTTTAAATAGAGGAAGGGCGCGCCCACAGGCGGCCCCCTCGGCGGCCAAGCCGCCAGAGTCCGGCGGCCCCCTCGGCGGCCAAGCCGCCAGAGTCCGGCGGCCCGGCCGCCGGAGCCGGCGGCTCAGTTCGGCGGCCCAGCCGCCCGAGTCCGGCGGCCAGGCCGCCGAAGCCGGCGGACCGGCCGCCGGCCCAACCGCCGGAGCCGGCGGCCCAACCGCCCGAGCCGGCGGCAAAAAAAAAAAAAAAAAAAAAGGGGGTGGTATATATATATATATTAAAGTGTATATATATATATATATATATATATATATAGGGAGAGAAAGAGAAATGTTTTTTTTTGATAAAGCAAATTTTTTCCATGCATACATATTTTTTCTTGTACTAATCAAGTGCAGGTACAAACAAAGTTCAAAGTTCAGCACAGCAGATACAGCCAAGAGTCGGTGCACAAAATACAGCAAAAGGAAAACGAAGGAAAGCAAGAAAATCTATCAACGACGGGGCCTCCTCCCCCTCTGATCTTCGAAGGCTATCTGGGTCCAGGCCGCAGCTAGTTCCTGCTGCATCCCGAGAAACAGCTCCATCATCTAGTTGACTAGCCCGACAGGAACCTGAAAAATCATACAAAAAAATATATACAAGTTAATATCTCCTAGGAATCATTTTCTTTTGAGAAATGTGTCAGGATTTACCTCGGTGATGTCCTCGGAAGGAAGAACTGTGTAATCCACACCCTCCAGGGATACCTCTCGAAAAACTGGAGGACTGTTAGGGACGAAGTAGGAAATGCTATATGGAAGACGTAGGCTGGCCAGGTCTGGATGAAGCGGCCCGGTAACTTCCAAAATAGCCCGGGGAGCCCTGGAGGGACCCGCCGCCCGGCTAGGCCCGGCCTGCGACGGCCTCCTCTCAACCGGGGAGGAAGAAGTCGGGTCTGCCATAGGCCTCCTCCTTGGAGTCCTAGTCGAGGGACCTGAAGCCCGGGAGGAACGGGTACCGAGTGGCTGAGAAGGAGCCGACCTTGGGATATTATCCAGCCGAGATCCAATAGGCGGCATCAGAGAAATTGCGCAGAACTCATCATAATCTCCTTCCATGATGAACTCCAAGTGAGAAATACCTTCAGTATGAGCAGCAATGAGCTTCATTTGTTTGCCCGCCCGCATATCCTCAGGGGGGGAAAGGGACAGAGTGACAGCCTCTTAGCTGAACATCCACTCTCTCACCCAAATAATATCGCCGTATGACAGGGTGTGACAAGACCACTCTCCGCTGAGACAGGGCATCTGGCTGTTGAAAGGCGGGATCAGCCTGAATCCAGCTTTGTAAACGGGCAGGCATCAGCCCCACATCGGCCTATAAAAGGAGTAAATATGTTAATAAATCTTTTTTTTTTAACATATCCAAAAATACTAAGCATGTACCTGCCCCGGAGCGCAAGTATCGAAAAAGGCTCTCAGCTCCTTCAGCGACTTATTGCGCCGGACGGGATGAAGGTTCGATTTGTACCATCTCCAAGCCGAGGGCGCCAGCTCTGGTCTAGGGTTAGTCTGAAGTAACTCTGGGCGAGTGTAAGGAAAGTACTCGAATGCTCAAGTCTGAAAAAAAAAGAGAAGAAGAATCAGTGAGATAGGAGAAGCAAGCTAAACAGAAAAATGCAGAAATGGAGAATGTTCTTTACATTACCTCCCAGAAATAGAAAGTCCCGCTAAGCTTGCCATGGCCTCGGCTCAGGTCACACATATCATCATACATGCGACTCAGGATAGCACCGGCCCAGTCATACTCCTTTAAAAGAGCCAAATTTTCCAAGCTCCTCAAGATAGAAGGATTAAACTTCTCCTTCCTGTTGGACCAAAAGGTCGAAGCAAACAACAACAACAAAGTGAACCTAGCCACCTGGGTAGCCGTCAACTCTCCCCGCCCGTAGCTGGCATAGATGCTAGGGGCCTGGAGAGATAACCAGCGTCTGGAAACGCTCAAAGCAGGGGTAGCAGAACCTGGTTCGACCAGCTGAGGCAGGTCTATCCCAATCAGCTCCACCATTCGGTCAGAGGAGATATCAATCCTCCAATCATCATATAGCTCGATCGGCCGAGTCCCGAAAGGGATCCCGGATATCACAGAAAAGTCTGCAGGGGTCATTGTCAGCTCGCCCCAAGAGAATTGGAAAGTATTAGTGGTATCCCACCACCTTTCGGCCAAGGCACACAATAACTCTTTGTAGTTACTCCGTGCCATGTCGAAGTGTCTCAGATAGCCCAAGTAAGATGGTCGGATGATCGCGCCAACCGGACAGTTGGGATCGAATAGTTCGAGTGGAATCCCAGCCACAGAACTCTCACCCACATCCAATTTGATGCGGCAATCCTAAAAAGTGAAATCAACCTAAGAGTTACCTCTCGGTTCCTTACTAAGGGGAAACATCTTAGTTCTATCCTAGCATGCATAATAATTAAGCACAGGAAATGTTCTCAATTCTGGCCTAAGGCCCAGAAACCACAATTTTGGCCTAAGGCCCAAATAATAGATAATTTGCACGCATAAGAATGAAAGGGAACTCACCTGGGCGTAGATTCCGGTCCTGGAGGCGTGAGTATCTGCGTCTGCCATGAGGTCGACCTCGTCGAGGGTAATCCCTAGAGACTCGAGGAAGTCCTCATCGCTGCTATAGCTTGGAAGAGCCATGGAAGAAGGTGGCCTTGTAGCTTTGAGAGTTGAGAGGATTTGAGAGAGTTTTGGTATGTGGGAAGTTTAGAATGAGTAAAATGAGTGATTCTTAAGCTATTTATAAGCAAATAGCCAAAAGGCAGGTCTTCTGGACGCGTCAAATTTTCGCCTCCAAAATTTGTGTTTCGGGCAACCACCGACTCCCATAAATCATTTTTTTATGGTCGCCGGTGGGGGGCAACTGTGAATACCCAAATTTTGAGGCTCAAAGAGCCAGTTTTCCCGGACTGCAAACAGTCCAGCCGGACCGGAAGCCATTCGAAAAGTTCACCGGAAATATGCCAATATGGTACTTGAAATGTCCGGAAAATTATGGGGATCACAGAACTGGTCCCGGAATATTTTTTTGGAGGTCCAGAACTCCCGAAAAAGCTCCTGGAGTGTTAAAGTAGCAAAACCACCAGGCACGGCGGTCCAGCCGCTGGCTTCCGGTGGCCCGAGCCGCCGAGCACCGGCGGCCCAGCCGCCGGCCACCGGCGGTCCGAACCGCCTAGCCCCGGCGGTCCAGCCGCCGGCCATCAGCGGCCCAGCCGCCGGCCGCCTGAGTCCGGCGGCCCGAGCCGCCGATCACAGGCGGCCCTGGCAGGATTTGAGTAAAGTCCCAAAGAAGCCATTTATCATTACCGCAACAAATATCCCATGCTATGAAGAACATTTTGTGAACCAGGTTGAGTCAGAGGAAGAACCTTGGTTTACGGATATTCTGCGGTACATGAAAGACGGAACCTTTTCTAATGACGCAACAAAGGAAGACCGTTCGGTTCTAAGAAAAATGGCTTTAAATTATGTCCTAGCCGATGGTGAACTGTATAGGAGGGCCTAGGATGGAATGCTGCTAAGATGTGTAGGTAAGAATGAAGGAGAAGAAATTATGAAGAAGATCCATGAGGGCGTCTGTGGCACTCATTTGAGTGGAATGAGTTTGGCTAGAAAGATCATGAGGCAAGGCTACTTTTGGGTATAGATGGAAGGTGACTACGTCAATTATGTTCGTCATTGTAAAGCCTGGCAGTATCATGATAACAAAAGCCATTTGCCTGCTGTTGAACTCCATCCAACAACTCCTTCTTGGCCTTTTTCAACATGGGGTATAGACATCATCGGCAAGATCACGCCAGCATCGAATGGTCATCAGTATATTTTGGTTGCAGTAGACTACTTTTCTAGATGGATTGAAGCTCAATCTTACAAGACCTTGACTGCCAAACAAGTGGCTAGATTTATTGAGCAGAACATTTTCTGTCACTATGGTGTTCCTCATTGCATAGTCACGGACAATGGTTCTCACTTTCAAGCAGACGTTGGCCAGTTGTTATATAGATATAAGGTTGAGCATCACCATTCTTCTCCTTATCGACCTCAAGCTAATGGTGCAGTGGAAGCCGCCAATAAGGAGATTAAGAGAATTCTGTCCAAAATGTGTGAGAAGTACAGAAGCTGGGCTGAGAAACTTCCTTTCACGCTCTGGGGGCATCGCACTACTTTCAGGTAAGTAAATGGAGCTTCTCCTTTCGAGCTTGTATATGGGATGGAGGCAGTGTTACCAGTAGAGCTTGAAAAGAAGTCTCTCAGGGTTCTTTCAGAAGCAGGTCTGACCGAAGAAGAATGGGTCAAGAAAAGGTATGAAGATTTGGCGCTTTTAGATGGCAGAAAATTGAATGCCAGATTTCAGGATCAGATGAGAAAAAGAAGGATTGCTCGTTTCTACAATAAGCGGGTACATCCAAGGGCTTTGAAAAATGGAGATTTAGTGTTGGTCAGATTGTTAGACCACGAATCCCAGAGTCATCCTGGAGGGAAATTCAGACCCAATTGGTGTGGCCTGTTTAGAATTCAGAAGCTATGAGCCAAAGGTGCTGCTGAATTGGTCACTATGGAAGGGAGGCCTTTCAATCGAATTGTTAATCAAGACCAAATGAAAAGGTTCTATATCTGAAATGATGATTTCGATTTAAAAAAACAAAAAAAAAAAAGAAAAAAAGAGAGAAAGGGCTAGGTTGAAAACCCGAAAGGGCGACCTAGGTAAGAAATAAACTCGCTAGGTTGAAAACCCGTAAAGGGCGGCCTAGGCAAAAGTTAGAGCATAAAAAATAAAATAAAACTTTCGGGATTAACGCGTGGTGCTTAGTTTAAGTGCGAAATCTATGCCATGCGTTCGTGACATATTTGCGACTGGTTGCTCAATGCCATGAACTTGACTAGAAGGAGAATAGGTAAATGAGTAGTTAGAATGAATGACCATTGTATTAAGATAGTTTTTCTTTACTTCTGTGTAATGTTGAAAGAAGTAAGATTAATAAAGAGCTTGAATTTCAAAATTTCTCTTCCTTTTTGTTTCGGGGGTATGATTAATGAATACAAGACCTTCCTCTCTGCTTATTTGATCAAAACTTGCTCATTTATTTTCAAGATGTCTTGGCTGCTGGTCCTGCCTGAGTAATGAATTCTTTTAGATAGCGATCAGGAGAGCAAATGCCATTTTCTCGGTGATTTCCTTGGAAGGATCGATAAAACATGGATAAAACCCTTAGCACTTAGTAGGTTCATGCATACATAAGGAAGTTGCATATGTTATTTCTGTCTGATTATTGCAGGTGATAAAATGGTCACCCCATCTTTTTATTTTCAGACGTAAGTTTCTGTCTTTAAGTCCAAAGATCCACTTTTATGTGCTTTCATTTCTTAATCCAGGGGAAGGAGGCCCAAGTGCTAACCCAACAAATAATTTCGAAAGAAAAGATTTGTTGTCTTTTGTTGCCTCTGTGTGCAGAAAGCAAGAATCAATAAAGACAGAACTACCAAAATTATTCATTGAAAAAGAGAGGGAATACATTAATTGAGAGCTCATGGCCCCGGAACACAAGAAACTGAATGGAAAAAGCAGTAGCAATAGCATTCATTCCAGTGGGTGAATCATCAGACACCAACCCCTTCAAAACCCAGTATCATCACTAGGAGTAAAACCAGTCAATATATTCGGGTGTCACGGTGTCCTGCATCATCCCTTGACCCAGGTACTAGGTGTTTCGTTTCCGCCAACGGTCAACTAGATTAGTCAACAGACTCTGCGTCATGGGACCACTTTCGAAGTTATGGATTCTGGGAACGCGCTGTACGACACCATACTGACGGTTGATCCTGTCCGGGAAGTAGGCCATGGAACGATCAAGACTGGCATATAGTACATAACTGAGGTTCATGCTCCCAGCTGCGACCAGTCTAATCCTCCACTAAGGACAAGTCCACCGGATCACGGGGTTATCCCCAAAATCAAATTGTCCTTGGGAGCGAGGCCAAAAATTGGCAGGGCCATAGGTTGGAATCAAACGAGCTGGGACTGGAGGAATCAGGCTTAGCTTATCTAAAGCCCAGGCTTGTAACAACATCGGGCAGCCTCGATGGTGAACATTGAAATTGGTAACATGAAGGGCAATATCCCTAACCCAGCACATGGTCTCTCCCATGATCATCATAAAGACGGTGCGATGGTACACCTGCATATCGTGGACAACGGTCAACAATCAGAAATCTCCAACTCCAGGTTGGCGGTTCTTCATGGCATACATATTCAACAGCAGGAAACAACAAGCCCGAACCCAAGAGGGGTTCGCATCCATGGACAGAACTCTGGTCAAGAAAGGTTCTAAGGGAAGGCCTTGATCCGGGTCTATTCCGTCAGGAAGATAAACCGGGCATAGAGCTGCGACCTCGGTCAAATCATCTCTAGGGCCTGGGGGCAAAGCGGGAGTCTCATTTTGTTCAGGGTGATGACACATCACGGCACACATTTCCTCATAGGTCGGAGTTACTTCGGAATCTTCAAATCGAAAAACCATGGTGTTGGGGTTGAAGTACATGACGAGCCAGGACAAGAAACTATGGTCAGGCTTCAAGTCTTTGAAGTATTTCAGCCAGGCTAGTTGGTTCATGGGGTGAATCTGCCACAGGTCATCAAGAATGGATTGAACAAAGGATGAAACTTGGTTTCTGAAAGCCATGAAGGGAAGGGGTCAGTGAAGAAAAAGGGTTGTTTGTATGTTGTGGAATAAAGAGAACGAAGAGGGAAACTTCTATTTATAAGAGTGGAAAGGCTTCAATGAATGCGATGTTATCACCAGCTGGCATGTTACTTACTGTCGATAGTGGTTGGATGGGCATTTATGCGTAGACCACTCCGGTAGTCGGGCATTTATGCCTGCATTAACAAAGTGAACCGCTCTTGCAATAGGATGGTTGAGTATTTATGTCTGCATTAACCAAACTGGACCACTCCTGCAAATGAGTGGGACATATCCTTTTTCTTTCTGTGGTTTTGTTTAGTTCTCGTTTTATTGCTTTTTGTCTTTTGTAAAGTAAGGTAGATGGGCATTCATGCCTGCATTAACCAAGTGGACCGCCCTGGCAGGTAAGTATTACGTTTCATTTTTGTTCCTGATTAATTCTTATTTTAGTTTCCTTTTTGCAATAAATTGGTTGAGCGTTTACACCTGCATTAACGAGATGGACCACTCTTGCAAGTAAGTGGGGTACTTCCATTTTGTGTTTTGTTTATGCAGGGACAAAGTGAAGTCTCAACAATTGTAAATAATAAACATGTAAGTAATACTGTAATAAAAGAAAAGTAATAATACTGTAATAAAGGAAATGTAAATAATATTGTAAAATAAATGTAAAAACACTAAAAATGTGCTCCGAGGAGCTACAAAATGTACAAAAATGCAATAAAAAATGGAGAGGACCAGCTAACGTCGCCTCCGACTGGGACCCGTTGCCGCTTGCTCGACAAAGGATGGTGGAGGTGTTGGAGCATCGTCAGATGAAGAGCCATCATCATCATCATCATCCTCCTCCTCGGAGAAGTCCAAAGGAATCCCCTCCACCTCCAGTCTAGTCCGGAGCCTGTCGACCTCCATCTGGAGACGAGAAATAGCACCGGTCTGACGGGACTGATGTCTTCGTAGCCTGCCAATCTCTAACTCCTGTGGAAATAAAAAGAGGAGAAAGGTAAGAGGAGTATACAACGCAAAAAGCAAAGAGCAAGAGAATCATACCCTCTCTTGGAGCTCTGGATACAGCCTGGCAATGTAGGACCGGGCGAAGCAGAACCGCTGGTATAGCTCTTGATATCTCTAAGCAGGCACCTGCAAACGCAGAAAGGAATTCAATAAAAGTCCTCCAGTAAATATCTCTGACTTAGTAAATTTGTTTTTCTACTTACGTGTGTGGCATGCTCAGGATCCAGCTGTAGCTGTGGCGGAGCCTGCCTAAGGTCAGCTGGAATAGCAATTGCCGGTCCGAGGCCCAGAGTGGGGTCCAGAGCAACCTCCATGCCCAGAGGGAAGGGGACATCGCCTAGCACAGCACCCGCAGGCCCAGCCGGAGCATCAGCCTCCGCCTGCGCCCTATAATACGCAGGGGTCCTATGTCTCCTCCAATCCTGTATTAAGTCAGAACAAATGCAGTTAATTACTTGATCATAGTATTGAAAAAGAATCAAGACTGAGAGCAAAAGAGTTACCTGAGAGTACTCCCGGACCTCCAGTAATCTGGCCTGCAGCCGGGTGGTGAGATAGGAGGCGTAGTCACTAGGGATTAGGTAGACATCGGCTGGCGAGCCATCATACTCCAGCAACTTGTCCTCCGGAGTCATCCCCTCCAAGATGCACATATGGCGAGGGGGAGCAGCGGGCACGCGCCTCTGGGCAGTGGCAATATTGATCTCGAAGAACCTCTCCCCCAAATAGTACTGGTCCAACCAGTAGCCCTGCAGCAAGACTCTGGACCAGGTAAGGGCCTCTGCCAAGGCACGAGGAGGATAGGCTGCCCAAGCATCTCCCTCCCATGGAGTCAGAAGGAGCTGCAAAACAGAAAAGTCAGTAAATAAACAGTAAAAATGAAAGAAAACATGCTACTCAGAAAGTTCCTTGTACTTACATCAGCTAAGGCCCTATCGTTAAGATAGCACCTCTAGTAGTGTGGATCCTTAGAGTTGGAAAAAGTATGGTGGCGATGCGCCAGATACCGAGGAATCCGCCGAGCCTCAGCAGAAGTATCACTCTCCGGACCACTGGGATAGATCTGGTACTCATAGGCCCACACCTGTGACAAGATTCCAACAGTCAGGTGTAAATTTAAATGTTTGAAAAGATAAAGGAAGAAAGTCAGAAGGACAAGTGTCTTACCTCAAATGGGCGGAGGAACTGCCAGTTACACTCACCGCGACCTCTGGTCCATACATCTGGACCATGGTAGAGATGAGCCAATGCGAGGGAGGCCCAGTCATAGGAGCTGACGAGGTTCAAATCCCGTAGGCAAGCAGGACAGCAGGATCTCCCTTATTCTGGGAGGTGCACAGAAGCTGGGAGGAGATAATGTAAAAGATGAAGTACCGCACTGCCTGGTCCTTCTCCTCTCTAGTATAGGCAAGAGCTGCAGGTCGAGCATCTACAGGTAGCTCTCTCAATGCTGCCAATCTCGTGCGAATCCGCTCGGCCCAAAACTTGTAGACCACCTCGTAAGAGACATATCCCTGTGCCGTATACCTGGTACGAGTAGGAACACCGAGCAAGGTACCGACGAGCTAAGCTCCCAGTGCGGCTGTCTGGTACGGTGCATCGAGAGGAGCAACCTCGCCATCAAATCCTAGCTCAGTAATGTGAATACTCAAATTTTGAGGCTCAAAAAGCCTATTTTCCCGGACTGCAAACTGTCCGGCTAGGTCGGAGGCCATTCGAAAAGTTCATCGAAAGTATGCCAATATGGTACTTGAAACGTCCGAAAAATTACGAGGATCGCAGAACTGATTCCGGAATATTTTTTGGAGGTACGGAACTCCCAAAAAAGCCTTTGGAACGGAAAATTAGCAAGTGGACCGTCCACGGCGGCGGCAGCCGCCCTCCGGCCTATTTTTTCCTATAAATACAGCCCCGAGTTGACAGTTTTAAGGACTCAGTCTGTGTTGATGGACAGTCTCTTCTCTCCTACGCTCCTTGCGGTTCTTTTATTGCTTTTCTGCATTTAGTGTAGGCTTTTATTACTCTGCTGTTGTGATATTTGGTCACTTAATTGAATTAATTTTAATTAATATTCCCCAAACGAGGAGCTTAATCTGGAATTTTCAAGCTGAAGCTAAGAAGCGGCCGCCGATTAACTCAGATAATAACGAAACCCTACCTATTTAATTTCAGCATTTTGTGCATATTCTCTTCTACTCCTAATTCTAAAACTGCATTCACACATAATCATTTTGGCAGCAAGTTGCCTTAAGTAAATAAGTTTAGGCTAAAATGCCCGGTTAATCAATAATCGTGATATTAATGCTAAACTTCGAACATATATGCTAAAGTGCCTGGTTAATTAATAACTACGGTATAATTGCCTTTATTTCGAACAGTTCGGCTAAAAGTCCAATCAATCAATAATTGTGGCTAAAAGCCTCAATCAATCACGTTTTTGGCAACAAATTGCCTACGGTTTAATCAATCGCTTTTTGGCAACAAATTGCCTATAATTCAAATAACCACCTTTTTGGTGACTAATCGCCCAACAAAACCCTTTCTGGCACAAATGCCTTAATCATTTTGGCGACAAATTGCCTAACCAATTTTTGGCAACAAATTGCCCAACTTTTGGCACGAATGCCTTAATCAACCATTTTGGCGATAAATAGCCCAAACATCAATTTTTGGCAATAAATTGCCCAATCAAACCTCTTTTGGCAACAGATGCCTAAAACAACAAATCAATCAATATTTGGCAAAAATGCATAAAAAATGCACGGAGCATACACACACTCATGCATGAAGCATACCCCTTCAAGAGGCCTTTGAATAGGCTTTATCGAACTACGTCGGCTTTGATCTCTCATTCAAACGAGAGTACATAGGCACGTTCGGGATTTAACCCCGAGCGGCAAGCGAAATCACTAAAACACTTTACTGGTCCAATTCCATCAATTTACCTTGCAAAGCATTTACACTTAGGTTAGTTGATCAGCATGACATAGTCTCGGGATCCACCTCGGGTTCGTAGATTGTGCCTTATACTTTGGGATAATTAACCTAGACTTAGGTTAATTAAAATTGGAGTCATTTAGGGTTCTTTCTTAGTTTTCCCTTATAAAAATAAACTAGGTGGCGACTTCATAAAACACACACGTGATGTAAGACCCTCCGCCCAGTCCCGTGAGACTTGACGACAGATACCACATTCGGTGTCGGAGACACCGTCTTAACTTAACATACAAAGCATAAAATTAGATTATGAATTAGAAGTAATTGAGTATTCACAAGTTTAGCGAGTAATATGTTTTTTTTTTATGTTATTAGATAATCATTTCATTTCGTTTCCATCTCTTTTTTTTTTCTTTTTTGAAAAATAGATTGGGAAAAATCCTACAGAAATACTGTAAGAATTTCTCTTTAAAAACTGAGCTCACCAAACATGTGAATACAAAACACTCCCAATTAAACTCCAAACTACCAACATCTCCAAATAATCATCATAACACAACAGTACTTCTATATTTTCATAACTATATAAATCCTCAATAGCATTTTAATATTCATCAATTAATTGCATTCAGTATATATATCAAGTCTTAATAAACTAATCATAACAACTCTCTTGAAATATTTTTATTCAATCATTTAATGAATCTCATGCTTATCTCCAAATATATACACCAACATAATTGTTAATTACATGCTTAAGTTATAATTCAAATAATACAACCTCCGAAAATATAATACTTATACATGCCATAATTCTTAATTATATAAATCTCAATCTACTACTACCACAATAGTCACTTCTGCTCTGTTGCTACTCTTCTAGTCTTCGAGCAGTAACCACAGTCTTTAACCTGCGCGTGATAAAAATCAACGCGCGCTGAGTATAAAACTCAGTGGTGCTCATAATTCACATACTTACTAAAGTTACGATGACAACTTACTTAAAACACAAATTACATAAAATCATTAAATTTCCACAGACATTTACATTTATAGCAAAAGAAATATCAAATAAACTATTAATTAATAACATAAAGAAATATCAAATTACATTTACATTTATTAAATCATTACTTGCACATTTATTATACCAATACACATGTACCTGAATATCATGCTTTGAAAATTCATTTCCAAAGTAAGGTTTACTAAAATAATATGATCTCATTCGTTTAATTCAAATACTTTGAAAGCAATAAGACGATTATAAATGCAAATATGTTCATTCTTTAGTTAAGGCTCGTACTAATACAGAATGAACATAAGCAGATTTGATCGTGGCCTATGAAAGCACCACCGTGGCCTATGAAAGCACCACCCCCATCACACAAATAAGCGCGTCCGCCTATTTATAAGGGCTGATAACCCTAGCATATGATCATAGCTTCACGTAACAAAATCAATCTCATCATACCACGTTTCAATCATGTATAGTAAAGCCCAAATCAAAATCATTCTTTCACAAAAGCAATCATTCTTCAATCATTCTTTCACAAAACTCTTCATTTCTTAATACCCATCAGTTCAAAATTTCTCAACTTACAACTTACAAAAATTACCACATTCTTCAAAGGAAATATTGAAAATATATATATAGATATATATACTTAATATAGGAAAATTTCTCATAAATTCCTTTTCTTTTACAACTTTCTTAACATCATAATGAAATTTATCATAAGAAACTTCTTATCATATAAAATCATACTTATGTCATACTTATACCATACAAAAATATAATTAAGTAAGCCTTACCACACTATAGTGGTTTTGCCTCTTAATGAAAACCAAGGGGAGGAATTTCCTTCTCCAACCAAGCATACTAACATCACTCTTATGCACCAAGGTATCCATTTCTATCCTCATCATGCATTATCTAAACTAATTCCACACTTTATCCCAAAATTTCCAACAATTTTTCCCATCTATATCCATTTAAACATATCCGCGATACCACGTTTCAACCTTATATCTTATTTTTGTCAAATCAATCCTCAAACATACAAATAATCAAGGGAACCTCATCACACATGATTCATACATACATTTGTCCAAATAAACCTATGAGTCAAGGCATAGGAAATTTCCAGCATTAAAATATCCTTGACCTTTGCTGTGTTTTCAAGACATAACTTGAGTTATAGATCTCCAAATTCCACGAAATTAGATTCATTAGAAATCTAAGACAAAATTATACAACTGTTTTGAAGGGACCATAGCCCAGTTCAATGTGTAAGATGGTAAACAGAAGCTAGGAACACAGACCAACAGTCTAGACCCGATTCAACAGAACTAAGTCCAATGTTTATGAAATTCCTACTTCACCAAACACTCAAATTAAACCAATCTAGAACCACGTAAGTCTCAAGACACAGGGAAACAACTTTCATGAAGACCTCAGAACCAAATCTTATCATTATAGTGGTCAAAATGGGCACTCAATTCAGTGATGCATGTGGCCCGACATAATAGAGTCAGTTTAGGTATTTCAGCCATAAGTTGAGCTATGTATCTCCAAATTGGACACAAGAGCATGGGTTGGAAAGATAAGAAGTATACCTACAACTTTTATGAAGGACTCAGACACAAATGGAAAATAGAAATGGTCAAAAACTAGTCCTTAATCTCACCCAATAACATTGTTTCCCAAATTCAGTTTTCTTCCACCATGAAAAGAACATGAACAACAAAGATACAAAGTAGAGATTTCTACCACATACTAAATACTCATCAAACATCACCCAAGAGCATGTTATTACAACCAAAGTTCAACAAATCAATCATTTCATACAAAATCCCAAAATACATGTATGATAGCATAAATGCACAAAATAAAAAATTCAAGTAAGGTAAGTGTGTTTATGAACACTAACCTTAAAAATAAGCTTTAGCAAGCTTAAATTAAAGTTTTCTAAGCTCTAACTTTGCCTTTACTCCATGGTAGAGCTTTCCCCAACCTTTGGCTTAAGTAGAGAATCTCCAAATTTCTTGAAAATAATCACCACAAATCACTTCTCAAGCTTAATTCTCTAAGATCAATTACTTAAATCAAGTTGGGTGGGTTCAATTTGGTGGATTTAACAAGTAAGAAGTGAAGAAAAACAAAGAAGAGAAGAAGAAGAGGAGGTTGGCGTTGAAGAGAAGAAGAAGAAGAGAAAAAGTGGTTGCTCAATAATTGAAGTTGACCTTATAAAGTGATCAAAGGGTATTTTGGTCTTTTTCCCAAATTGGATGGCTAAGATTAAGTCACTACTAATCTAATGGCTCCAAATATTCTCCAATGAAATTCCTTCAAAATATTATTTATCTCCACAAAACTCTCTCATTTATTCCATAAAAATAATTCCTCAAATTTCCTTAATTAATAAAGCATCATAATTCACTATTCACTAATTCTCTAAATGCTCCAAAAATATTCATTACTTACTTTCTACCCATAAAAATCATGCATACATACTCCAAAAATATTAAAGAAAATATAAAACATATATAGTAATTTTTCCAGACCAAACTAATACCGACTCCCGGACCGGTAGTACTATTCACAGACCGGTGGTACTATTCATAGACTGGTAAATCACTACCCATTCATAGTTAATTATACTCAATATCTTCCTCGAGTCTAAATAAAATATTATCCCTCTCTCTGTAGCACCATTCATGACCCGATAACATAATATCATGTTAAGATTCGAAAATTTTGGGGCGTTACAGCTCTACCCCTCTTAAGAAAATTTCGTCCTCGAAATTGAATTGAATCAACTACTAAAAATCTTATAATTCCCTTTTGTCTCCTATAAATTCTTCTCAAAAAGATTAATACTTAATATCCTTAGGATCTATGAAGAGTTCTCCATAACGAATGATTTACATACATAATTATCCAAATTAATAATCAAGATTTCTAATTCAATAACCATATCATAATCTCATCATTCATCCAAACAATATAGATCCTTCAAAATCTCTCTTTACTCTTCCATTGAATCACTTAATAACATCTTTCACTTCCTCTAACATGCAATTCAGGGACCATATGCAAAAATCAAGAGTTATGCTTTAAGGTTTAATACTTAAACTCACATAACCAAATCACAGATAACATGCATTAACTCACAAATGAATATACATATATCTATCATAATACTTAGATTCATATGGTAGCACCCACTTAAATGCAAGAGTGAAGTCCACACACATGAATGTACACTATACCCACTTGCTCATTTATTTAAGAAGGCTTGACCTATAACACCAACCGAAATTTATCAAGTTATATCATATTCCTAAGATTATAGTGATTTCATGTAACCCCATAAAACTTTCATGTCTAGTAAACAACTCCTTTAAATATCACACTACATCCTTCCATCTTAACAATGATTACTTACATATATTTGATGATTTTGGCATAGAAATCAATTCTGTTTAAGCAGGATAAGATCACCTCAAATCATTATTCTTATCAATTCACACTTAGCTTATAGAATCCCAAAATGTACAAGTCTATAGCTTGATACTCATTACCTCCATTTTCATTAATTCTTAGAAGTCAATGGTTTCTTAATAAATCAAAAATCACCAATTAATAAGAATCCAAATTTTAAGTCTCTTCTAGATCATGTCAAGTCACATTCCTTTCAACTTTTATAGGTGTTCTTTTCTTAATATTAAAATGCTGACATAACCATATTCATTAATATTTATCCAACTCACTAATTTAAACATCAATTTAATAAGTAATCAGACCATATCTTGATTCTAATTATCATTAACCAATTCTCTTAACCCTCATGATATGACATTTATATAGCATAATCATCTTACATTTTCTTAACGAAATCATTCACTTTTCTAACATCATAACATCTCACATTAATCCAATATCTCTGCTTATAATTCATATAGCATCTAGAATTCAATAGGTTCTTTAAACATCAAAAGACAGTATCATAGAATTCAATGCCTACTTATTCTATGCTACACCATAAGGTGCCACAATTATACGAGCTTCCAAAATTTGCATATAAGGATTAAAACAATTTAATTTTTTTTCTTATAACCATAACAATCCATCACAATATCTATATATATATCTCATAAATGGCTTATGAGAAACTAATCATACGTTTACTCCACAAAATATTATCATCTCCTATAAATATTAATCATTTCTCACATTCCAAGTGAACAACCTCAAAGTATATATCGATTAGGTCTCATAAATTACACTTGTGCAATAATACTACACACTCTTTTTACGTCACTCAAAGAAGTAGTTATCCTTAAAATCATAAATACTCTCCAGCCAAAAATCCATGCAAATCTCATCAAAATGCATATACTAGCATCACACTTCAATCATGTAAAATCCAATGTGCTCAAGTTCAAATCATATAGTTCATTTACTTGTGTTTTCGCCCCATTTGAGATCCCTTAAAACCCCGGAAGGACCTCGGAAAACATCTTTTTTATTTATATATATATTTTTCTTATTTGGAAAAAGGTGATAAAAATCGTTTTGGATGTACGATGCCGATAAATCAGTCTTATAAATTATTTTGAGTCGCCACCCATTATTTCGGCAATGGGACCGTGTTCATTTTTAATTTTATAAAATTGACTCCATTTTAACCCATATTTATTTAAGGCCAAATTAGGTACATCGGCCCGTTGGAAGCCGACGCCCGGAAAACTAGTCTCTTTTAACCTACGATTTCTAATTTGATTTTATTTTAGAAAAGCCAATTATTTAAACCCAACCCGAATAAATCGAACCGAGTTCCTATGTGGAAAATTAGTTAACCGTCCCAATTAGGTTCATTCATTGCATTCATCACAAATAAATCAGATAGATGCATCATCCACCCATAATACATATCAAATAAAGATAAAAAAGACCCGCTCTTGCCTTATGGTCAAAGGCGGGCCACAAACCGAGTTTAATAATATAATTAATGATAAACAATAAGAATAAATCCTAAAAAATCTCATAATCATCAATAATTAATTAATTTAGTTTGATTAAGACTCAGTTTGCCCATAATTGAACATTTTTCGGGTTAGGATTAAAATCTACTTAATGAAGTGAAATTAAAATAAAGTAAGGAAACTATTCTGGAATCTTAAGACAGTCGCGTCACGCAGCTGTTCTATGAAGAACAGTCGCGTGGCGCAACTCCCATTATTCATTCTGGAACTTTAGAACAGTCGCGTCACGCGGGTGTTCTATGAAGAACAGTCGCGTGACGGAACTCTTATCATATTACTGGAAATAGGAACAGTTGCGTCACGCAGCTGTTCTATGAAGAACAGTCACGTGACGGAACTCCTAGCTACGTGACGGAACTATTCGTAACTTATTAAAATTCTCAACTTTGTTGATTATTTACTCAAGATATCACATTAAATACAAATATGAGAATAAAAGTATACTGGGTGTACAAATAGCTGCGTCACGCAGGTGGTCCAGTCCGAATCAAAGACTTTTGGACATGAACAGCTGCGTCACACAGGTAGTAGCTGCGTGACGCGACTGCTCTGGTCCGCAACTACCTTTCAAACTACCCTTTTTTACGTTTCTTTTTTGTTAACAGTGATTTAACACAACTCAGAAATACTCAGAAATGGGCAAAATGGTGTTTAACCAATACCAAATTAATCAAATACTAGAAAAATGGGATTTTTAAGAGATAGAAAATTAGAAATGAAAAAGAGAAGTTAGAATGGTTACCTAGCCCTCAGATTTGAGGATTGCATGCACTGAAGTTAGTTCAGAGATGTTGTATCACGATTCCAGAAGCGTGGTTATCCAAACAAACGTTTTTCTTTTATCTTTTCTCTCTTTTGCTCTCTTTATCTTTTTTTTTTTTTTTTTGATTTCCAAAACCAAAATGTCTAATGGTTTGATCTTCCTCAAGTTTACTCACTTGAGTTCTTGGGGAAGGAAAACCCTAGCCGTTTTATAAACTTAGGTTAAAGCTTTTTCAATTTTTTTAGAGCTAAGAATCAGGGAAAATGTCAAAAAGTGTCATTTTTGCTGCGAAATGTTGTATTTATATGGCTAGGGCAATAGGGCAGTCGCGTCACGCGGGTATAAGCTGCGTGACGCACCCGTAAACCTGCGTGACGTGACTTACTTTTCGTACAGTTGCCGCGTATCCATACAAACAGTGCAGGCCATTGCAGAGGCGCGCCAGAGGTGTCAGCCCTGTTAGAGCTGCGTGACGCAGCTAATAGTGCCGTCACGTAGGTAATAGCTGCGTGATGCAACCCTAACGCCGGTCAGGCTCCTTTGGGGGGTTTGATTCAATTTTTGGTTCAAACACTTCTGGTTTATCATGATACCTTGTCCCTTGTCCTCATATCATCATTGGGTCAGGTGGAGGCATAAAATCACGCGTCAATAGTTTGCCCCCCCACTTTATCATTAATTGTATAAACGATTAATGTTAAAGTGGTCCATTGACGCGCCTTCTATCAGGCAATCCTCTCGAAGCTCGGTTTGATCGGCTTGGAAAGATGCTGAATCAATCAACTGGTCACCTCCTAAGCTCAGTTTGATCGGCTTCGTCGGTTTCCATCCAACATGTGAATGACTTCAAAGCTCGGTTTAATCAGCTTGGAAGACACCTTCGGGGCTCGGTTTGATCGGCCTGAAGGGTTTTGAAGATTTGGTCACCTTCTCAGCTCGGTTTGGTCGGCTTTGTCGATTTCCCTGGGATCTGAAGAAGCATCCTCGAAGCTCGGTTTGATCGGCTCGAAAGATGTTGATTTGATAACAAAGTCTTCGAAGCTCGATTTTATCGGCTTGAAGAGCTTTGATCTGACCACCTACTCAGCTCGGTTTGGTCGGCTTTGTCGGCTCCAGTCAGTTTAGAAAAGGCATCCTCGAGGCTAGGTTTGATCGGGTCGAGAGACGTTGATTTTACCCTGGTCAACTTCGCAACTCAACATCATTGACTGGGGAAGAAGTCCCGAATAGCTTCGCAATACATCATCACTGATCAGAAGGACCTATCGGCTTCGAAAAACCATCACCAGTTGGCCTGAAAAATTGTTCACCAGAAGAAAGAGAGCAATGTCCGTGTACGAACAGACTTTGCCTTCTGTTAGAAAAATATTGGAACATCACATGTTCCCATGCATTACTTATGGAAAATTTTGCAAAAATTTTGGCATAAACGATTTAACAGACAATTTGTTATCTGCATTTTCAGATATACCTTTTATGATATAGTAGTCGAAAGAAAAACTCACCTGAGGGTAATCTGGGCAATTTGATGTCCTGCCCCCTGTGCGATGAGTAGACAAAAATTGTTGACGTGTACGAGGCGCACATCAACATCAGGTTGCCGGAATGGACCGTTGTGGGCCTTTAAAGTAAGCCGCACGGGCCTGTTGATCTCGGAAGGAGGTGACGGGCCCAAAGCTCTTCTTGGGCTTGGTCGAATGGGCTTCGGCCCAAATTGTTTACTATAAGTAACTTCCTTCTTAACCGATTCAATTTCACTTATCACAAACCCTAAGCAATTGAGAATTCTTTGAACTTTCAACCAAAAAGATGTTTCAACTCTCTGAAATTCCTGCCTTCGCCTACACTCGAGAGATGGAGACCCTCGGGGCCCTACCCGATATCCCGACGTTCGATGGTGAGCCGGTGCCGGTAAGCCGGAATTCGCTGAACCCCGGGAGGCGGCTGTTGCAGCTTCTTCCGTCGTCGGGTACGGAGTTCCCGGTCTGGTACGAGACGAGTCGGATGCACGGCTTTCAGTCCGAGGTAAGTAGAAAATTCCTTTCTCTTTTTTTTTTTATTGCTTTTGATCCATAACTGTAGCAATAGGACTATGTTTTTGCATTTAGGCCTGCGTCAACAGTCGCGTCACGTAGGTAGGAGTTGTGTGGCGCGGCTGTTCTTCCATGAACAGTTGCGTGACACAGCTGTTCTTGAATGAACAGTTGCGTGACGCAACTGTTCGAGGCGCCAGAAACCCTAGCTTGCCTTGAACCTTTGAATCGACCCCTTTTAACTGTGTTAGACCTTGATTTGTTGATGTTCGATTGTTGATAGCTTTAGGCGACTTGATTTTGCCCTGAAAATTACATGAAAACAATACAAGCATAGTGGAATTAGGTTGAAATTGAACTACTGCGTACCTTCGACAGTTGCGTCACGCAGCTGTTCTTTGGAAGAACAGTTGCGTGATGCGACTGTTCGTCAATGTGTAAGAGTCTCGGATAGTTGCGTGACGCAGCTAGCGAGATGCGTGGCGCGACTTCGTGGTTGTGGGACGCATCTGTTCTTAGGCCACATATTTCAAACAGTTGCGTGGCGCAGCTGTGGGGTGGCGTAGCGCGAGTGCTGAGGTGCGCTACGTAGCTGTGCTTCTGAGTGCGCAACTTGGGCAAAGCTGGGTGACGCGACTCCTTAGACGCGTGACGCGGTTTTGTAGTTGCGTGATGCAGCTACGGTTCAAACCGAACTTTGGTTTTTATTTTTCCTGCCATAGAAGAAAATGAACAATTGTTAGTCTTATATTTATTGAAATCGAAATTTTTCTTACAGGTTAATCTGGGCAAGGCCCGCTCGGGCAGATCGACTACTGATGCTTCTGCTTTCTGGGATCTGCTGGACCCGCCTATGCGAGCTCGGGTTGTCGCTGCAGGGTTCGGAGATTACGTCGCAGGATTGCGCCGCACGCAGCCTCGTTTCCCGCCCGCTATGCGATATGCATTGATGGAGCGGTGGAACGATTGTACACATACTTTCGTGTTCAGGTTCAGCGAGATGACTCTCACACCCGTGGACTATGCTACGATTACTGGCCTGCGCTTCACTGGCCCGGTTCCCCCACTGGATGCTCGGTATCAGACGGCCACTCTCGGGGCCCAGCTAGTCCGTTCCTTGCTCGGTGTCACTACGCAGACCCGGTACACCGTCCAGGGGTGCATGTCTTACGAGACGGTCTTTCGGTTCTGGGCCGAGAGGATCAGGACCCGGTTGGAGGCTTGGAGGGAGTTGCCGGAGGAGGCCCGACCTGCTGCTCCTGCTTACACTTGGGAGGAGAGGGACCAGGCTGCTCGGTCGTTCTTGTTCTACATTATTTCGTCCCAGTTGCTGTACACCTCCCAGAATAAGGGAGATCCGGCGGTGCTGGCATGTCTTCGGGATCTGAACCAGGTCGGGTCCTTCGACTGGGCCACACTCGGTTTGGCTCATCTCTATCACGGTCTGGATGTCTGGACCCGTGGTAGTGGTGAGTCGAACTGGCTGTTCATCCGACCTCTGGAGGTAACATTCTTTCGCTCTTCACCTTTTTATTCATTATTCTCAACTGTTCAACTAACTGATGTTATTTCTGTCTCTGTTGCAGGTATGGTCCTATGAGTACTGTATCTATCCGGGTGGTCCGAGTGGCGACTCTCCGATCGAGTCCAGGAGGATTCCTCGCTATCTGGCCCACTGCCATCACACTTATGCCAGTGGCGAGGATCCCGAGTACTGGCGGAGCTTCCTTAATGACCGGGAGCTGTCCGATGTAAGTACACACAGATACTCTGAACATTTAGCTTATCTTCTTTTCAATGTACAACAAATACTGATTTCTTATTCTTTTGTAGTTATCCCTGACTCCATGGGACTGTGAGGCCTGGAGGACCTACCCAGGCCGGGAGGTGGCTGAGTTGCATACCCGGTCGAGGCTGCTGATGCGAGGATACTGGGCTGACCGCTATTTCCTTAGAGAGAGAGTCTTTGACACTCCGATAGCTCCATCATAGCGGAGGTACCTCATGCCCCTCCTCGGCATATGTGTCTGCTGGAGGGCTTGACCCGGGAGGACCTGGAGGTAGAGTACAGAGGCTTCTCGGCGAACGATTTTCTGTCCGCCGGTGACTTCCCCTCCTACTTTGCCTCTCGGATACAGGCGCGGCTTCCTGAGATTCTCGAGTATATTCAGGTGGCTTTGCTGATCTTCTACCTTATTTACTATTATTACTATTTTCACTGTTTCAAATCATTGATGCCACCGTCTCTTTTTTGTAAATTAATGCAGGAGCGAAAGACGCACAAGACTACGGCTCACTACCGAGCAGAGGCAGCGGTTGAGGCCGGTGGCGCGGCGGCCCCGGTTGGACCGGCCGGTGTAGTGCTGGGTGACGTGCCATTCCCACCTGGTATGGAGGTAGTGCTGGATCCTGGTCTAGGCCTTGGATCTGGCATTATCATCCCTGCTGATCTTCGGCAGGCTCCTCCTCCGGTGCAGCTGGACCCTGAGCACACTACACATGTAAGTTATAAACCGAATTTATAAAGTTAGAAGCATTGTACCTGAGTAATCTTTTAATGGATGTTCCTTGTTTGCAGGTGCCGGCCTAGAGGTATCAGGAGATATGCCAGCGGTTCGGGTTTGCTCGATCTTACATTGGTCGACTCTACTCCGAGCAGCACGAGCTGGTATGAACTTTACACATATTTACCTTTTTGCTTCTTATTATTTTGGTAAATTTTCTTACACATGCTTGCCTTTACAGGAGCTGGAGAATGGGAGATTGCAGAGGCATCAGTCCCATCAGTCTAGTGCCGTGAGCCGACTTCAAGCAGAGGTGGAGCGGCTTCGGACGAGACTAGAGGTCGAGGGCATCCCACTCGACTCTTCTGATGAGGATGAGGATGGCTCTTCTTCCGATGGTGCACCACCATCTCCCCCCCCCTCCGACTGTTGCTGGTCCTAGCCGTAGGCGGCGGTAGTCCTGCTGCACGTCTCCTCCATTTTTGAACATTTTTGAACCTTTATTAGTTTTTTCATTATTTATTTATTTTTTTTGGATGGTTGTACAGTTATACCATAGTCACTATTCGTATTTCTTTTGGTATTATTTACATTTTTATTATATTTTGCTTTTATTATATTGTGGCATGTGTTTGTATTTTACAATTGTGAAGTCCTGTTCCTGCAAAATAAAACACAAACACAAACACGAAAAAGAAAACGGTGTCCTGTTTATTTACAAAAGCGGTCCACCTCATTAGTGGTCCATAGACCAATTTATTATAGATAAAATGAATGAAATAAGTAAAGAATGAAATAATGGACTTAAAACGAAATACTATAAAAATTAATCACCAAACAACAGTGGATCGCATCACTTACCTGACAGGGTGATTAACGCGGCCATAAAGATTCAACCTCCTTATTGTGCAAATCGTCTTTCTTATTGGTTAGTGCGGCTTTAAATGCTCACCGACTGATAAGTATAAATTTTATAGTGTTTTTAATATAGTTTTTATTAGAATTTTAGTAAGTTTTTACTTCTTTAATTTAATTTTAAATCACTTTTAGTATAATTGTGTTTAAAAGCTTCCTTGTTCTTTAATCCGCTTGATCTAAAAAAAAAATTGCAGAAATTTGGCGCAGAAAAGAACTTTAGAATGCAAGGCACTCAGCTTCTAGCACGCCCAGCCCGTGCTGGAAGGCACGCCCGTGCTAGAAGCCAAGTGAACCATGAGGAGAGAAGCCAGCACGCCTAAAGCGCGCCCCGAAGCACGCGCGAATCGCGCAAACAAGAGGCAAAGAGTTAGACCGCGCAACTCGCGAGCACAAGCCTCACATGCGCGAGCGCGACCAACACTCGCGAGCGCAAGCCTCACATGCGCGAGCGCGACCAACACTCGCGAGCGCGAATCTACACTACGCGAGCGCGAGTCTCACATGAGATGCCGCAGTGCTTCAATAGCCAGACTTCCAGACTACAGCACGCCCAGCCCGTGCCATGAAGCACGCCCGTGCTGTCCAGGCGGAACCAGTATGAATTTAAAACGCACATCAAGCCTTTCTCACATGGGCCGACTTCAAGGAGTTTCCTAAACACACTAAACAAGACCTGGACCTATTCTTGAAGAAAAAGGAGTCCTAATCAAGAAGAAATCAAGAGCCTAAACAGTTATGATCTCTTATAAAGGATTTTGTACTAAATAAGGATTCTATTTCCTAAAAGGAGTCGGACTTGCCTTCAGGACCTTTATATAAAGAAAGGAACTTCTCATAGCAAGAGAGATCGTTTTCTTTGTACACTTCTTTACATAGTTCTCTCTTCTCAAAGATTTCAAGCTTCAAATAATTGTGCTAAGATTCAAGGAAGCCATCAACATAGTTGTGATACAGTTTTTATTCTAAACTTTTCATCTTGTTTCTTTCTTTATTATTGTCTTTAAATATGATGAATGATTCAAGTGTGATTGAGTTTAATTTAATTACTATGTCTAGCTAAACTTTTATACTAGGGATTTGATGTAATTTAATTCGATTCCAGCTTATAATATTAGATTTATTTTTCTTTGTTCTTGTTATAACTTATTATTGTGCTTAAGGCTTCCAGGCAGAAAAATTCCCCTGGATTGAATTATTTCAATAACATCATTCGGGAGAAGGGTTATTGATATGAATAAGGTAATAATTTACTTGAGAATAATAACTTCATGTGGAAACTATATGGTTTGACTCAAGGGGGGCTTTCATAAGTTAATAAAGTATTAAGTTGTGAATTCATAAAACAACCATAAAACCTAATGCTCTGATTCATGTTTAATTTCACTATTAATATAGGTGATTAAATTGGATTAGAATAGCTAACAATAAATCGGGAGAGCTTGTTAGTAACCTTAGGGTTGTTTTCTCCTACTTGAACAATTAAACTTGATTAATGAACTAATAGAACAAGCTGGATAGAATTAAATGAAATCAAATTCCCTAGTAGCTTAATCCCCTGATTTCTTTTCACCTAAATTTTGTGTTTGATCTCTTTTACTTTAAATTTTATTTACTTTACAGCGAACTCCTTTTATCATCGTCTAAATAATAATAGGTTAACATAATTTTGGTAATGGATAAACAATCCCTGTGGATACGATACTTTCTTACTCTATACTACTTGTTGCGATTTCGTACACTTGCGAACAACGCTGCCAAGTTTTTGGCGCCGTTGCCGGGGATTGGCGTATCAATATCAATACGAATTACCCTGTTATTAATTTAGACACTCTTTCGTTTTTATTTATTTTCTTTTAAGTGCTGTTCCAGGTGTTTATGCAAAGAAAATCAAGGACAACTGAACCTTTAGTCTTTGACCCAGAAATTGAAAGAACCTTTCGTAGGCACAACGCTGCAAGAAAAGCAAGAGAAATAAAACTCGATCAACAAGCAGTCATGGCCAACGAAAACGAAAACAGAAAGGAAAACGTAGTTGGACCACCACTTCAACATCCGATCCGTACCTTAAGGGATTATACAACACCTAATCTGAATGGGACAACCTCAAGTATTACAAGACCTAGGGTAGAAGCTAATAACTTTGAGATTAAACCTGCAATTATCCAAATCGATCAGACAGGTTGTTGTTGGTCTTGAACAATTCCTTTGTTCTTTTTGGAGGCTTGATCTCAACCTTCTCAGACACGAACTTCATTCATTTCTAAGAAAAGTTCGAAAGGATCGAACAATTCTTGTTCAGCAAATTTTTTTTTTGCATTAATCCCATGGTTAGGCAAGGGATTGGTTGATGTTCAGCTTGCTCTTGGGGATGATAGACCCATTGTCAACCAGGTCTTGTAGACGGTTTTTCAAAGTCCAGCATGGTTCTACTTCTTGTACGAGTCTTCTTTGAGTTGACCCAACTGGATTAAGTCTTCCACCTTAGTTGCAGTCGCAATGAGCGATTGGAACGTAGGCAAGTACTGTGTTTGAAGATGTGACTGGTAGACAGGCAGTAAATTCTTGATTATTATGTCAACTTGTTCCTGTTCAGAAGGTCGGTTGATCATTTGAGCAGCTTTGGCTCTCCACCTCGAAAGGAACGAGGAGAAAGACTCATTGTTCTTTTGTTTAGTGGTTTCTAGCTCCCTCCGGGTAACATCCACTTCGATATTATAATGGTACTGCGTGTTGAAAGCATTGCATATGTCCTCCCAATTCTTCATTTTGGAACGATCCAAGCTTACAAACCATTTTAATGCAGCACCAGTCAAAGATTGCTGAAACAACTGAGCAAGGAGCTCGCTGTTCAGGCCAAACGGGTTGAGGGCACCCACATACAGGTGCGTTTTGGGACAAGTGGTTCCATCAAACTTGTCCATGTTGGGCATCTTGAACTTTGTCGGCAGTCTTGCTTCAGGGAACAAAGACAAGGAGTCCATGTCCACGACTTCTTTGTGTGTCTTGAGGGCAGTAATAGATCTTTCCAAGAGTTCTAGTCTCTCTCTCATTTTCTGAGCTTCCAGCTCAGAAGCAGTTCTAGAGGGCATGTCATCCAGGTTAAGGGTAGGGTTTGTCAGTTCAGCACCAGGTCCTTGATTGGAGGTAGCAGGTCCACTTCCCCCGGCAGAAGCCCCATTTCCATTTCCATTTCCATTCCCATTGCCCAATTCAGCTATCAGGGCGGTCCTCTGGGCAGCTAGTGCCTCATTCATTCTGGCCTCCATTCTGGCCTCCAGTTATTCAATGAGGGTTTGGATATCAGCAAGCGATGCCATTGGTCTAGTCGGGGTTGTTGGACTTGTGGGTGAGAGCTCAGTTTCGGGTACAGGTGATCTTTGGAGGGGTACCTGTAAAAGGACATAGTCAAAATGATTAGACTATTCTATATAAGGTTTTTTCATAGGGTATGTGAGATAGTGTGAGGTAGGGTAGCGTTGGTAGGCTAGGACACCTAGGATAGGACCCAATGGGATGTGATATGTAAGGTAGAGTGCTTTAGGGCTGGACACCTCGACTTTTCGAAAGGCCCTAAGTTCTCAAAGAATTTTTTTTTTTTAGGCCTTAGGGGCCAAAATGTGAATTTTTGGGCCTTAGGCCAAATTGGGAATTTTTGGGCCCTTGGGGCCAAATTGGGAATTTTTGGGCCTCTGTGGCCAAGAACGTGAACTTTTGGGCCTTAGTGGCCAAATTGTGAACTTCTGGGCCTTAGGGGCCAAATTGAGAATTTTTGGGCCTCTGTGGCCAAATTGAAAATTTTTGGGCCTCTGGGGCCAAATTGGGCATTTTGGGGCCTTTGGGGCCGTATTGGGAATTCTTGGGCCTTTGTGGCCAAATTGGGAACTTTTGGGCCTTTGGGGCCAAATTGGAAATTTTTGGGCCTTTGGGGCCAAATTGGAAATTTTTGGGCCTTTGGGGCCAAGATTTGAACTTTTGGGCCTTTGGGGCCAAAATGTGAACTTTTGGGCCTAAGGGGCCAAAATGGGAATTTTCGGGGCCTCTGGGGCCAAAATGGGTATTCTTGGGCCTCTGGGGCCAAATTGAGAATTTTTGGGCCTTAGGGGCCAAAATGTGAATTTTCCAGGTCTCAGGGACCAAAATGTAATTTTTCAGGTCTCAGGGACCAAAATGTGATTTTTTAGCTTTGAAATGGAATGTTTTTTTTTTGTGAAGGATGGGATGAATGCGTGAATGCGCACAACATCACAACATAATTCATTTATGGTATGATTCACATCATTGGGTGCATACAGTCCTAAAGGATAGGTTCTATAGGCTATGACACAAATAGAGAATTGGCTTATTAAGGGACCCTTGAACCTTGAGTATGGTATTACCTAACCACATGTGAAACAAGGAGTTTCGCGTGGGTCCAACGGTACGCATACTCATGGGCCACCCCCAAAAGGATTAGGGATGGTTTGCGGTAACAGGGAGGACGCTTTGGCTGTCCGTCGACATAATCAAAGAGACCTGCCGATCAGCGCTACTTGCTATCCAGACTCAGAAGTTTGAACAGAGAGAGAAGAAATTCATTTTTTATGCAATGGAGAAAAAGATTCTCAATCGTGCAAATAAATAAACAAATTTAAATGACTTAAAGCAAAGTTCAATTAGGTCCAAATTTTCCTTATTAAGCATTCTTAAAGAAAGAATACTTAAATTTTTTTTGTTGGGGTACCCTGCAAAACAAAGCATAGTAAAATAATACCCTAAAGAAGGGCCGGTTAGTTTACACAGCAATCGTAGTCCTCTTATGCAAAAAGATTGCATAACTCCCCAGCAGAGTCGCCAAACTGTGAACCCCTCCCCAAAATGTCATGGAATATGAATGCATGTGACTAAGGGTAGAAATGCACGTGAATGTATGAGTCGCCACCTTGTTTAATTATTTTAGGGTAAACTAGGAAAAAACCCTAAGTGACTCCAATTTTAATTAACCTAATTATTAGATTAATTGACCCAATGTTTAAGGCATGGTGTGCAAACCCGAGATGGATCCCGAGACTATGTCATGCTGACAAAACTAACCATGAATGAATGCTTTGCAAAGTGATTAATGTAATTTGAACCAATTTTAAGTGATTGCGACTTGCCGCTCGGGGTTAAATCCCAAACGTGCCTACGTACTTCCGTTTGAATGGAAGATCAAAGTCAACGTAGTTCGATAGGCCTTCTTTGAAGGGCTTTGAATGGGTATGCTTAATGCATGAGTGTGTGTATGCTTTGTGCATTTTTGTTTAGGCATTTTGCCAAAGAATTGATTGATTCTTAGGCATTTGTTGCCGAGATGTTGGTTGGGCAATTTGATTGCCAAAATGATTGATTTTAGGCGATTGTCGCCAAAACGATTGATTTTAAGGCTTTTAGCCAAAAAGGGTGATTTAGGCAATTTGATTGCCAAAATGATTGATTTTAGGCGATTGTCGCCGAAACAATTGATTTTAAGGCTTTTAGCCAAAAAAAGAGTGATTTAGGCAATTTGATTGTCAAAATGATTGAACCGTGAGCAATTTGTTGCTAAGAAAACGTGTTTAATTGAAACTTTTTAGTCACAATTATTAATTAATTGGACCTAAGCTAGGACTGTTCGAAATAAAGGCGATTATACCATAGCTATTAATTAACTAGGTATTTTAAGCCAATATTATCGGATCTAGGCTTAATACCACGATTATTAATTAACCGGGCATTTAGTCTAAATTTATTTAATTGAGGCAGTTTATTTGCCTAATGATGAAGTGAATGCATTTATGCAGTTATAGAATTATTAGGAGTAGAAGAAGAAGCATGCATGAAGTGCTAAAATTAAATAGGCAGAGTTTTGATTTACATACCTGATTTAATCGACAGCCACTTCTTAACTCCAGGTTAAGCTCCTCGTTAAGGGAATTAATTTTAATTTAATTTTAAGTGACCAAAGTATCACCACAATAAAATAAAACTAAAATTAAAAAATGCAAGAAAGCAGTAAAGAATCGCAAGGAGCGTAGGGAGAAGGAGCGTCCGTCAACACAGACTGAGTGTCTCAAAATGGAGCCCAAGAGCTGTTTTTTATAGGAAAAAAGTGACCCCAGGCGCCCCTGCCCGCCTGGGCTGGGCGGGCGCGCCCGCCTGGCTTGGGCGGGTATGCCCGCCCATGTTGGGCGGTCGTGCCCGCCCATGCTGGGCGGGCCTGCCCGCCTAGCTTGGGCGGGCATGCCCACCCCTCAGGCGGGCATGTGTGCCTTCTTTCTTTTTCTTAATTTCGTTCCGGAGGCTTTTCCGGGAGTTCCGGACCTCCAAAAAATATTCCGAGACCAGTTCCATGATCCTCGTAATTTTTCGGACATTTCAAGTACCATATTGGCCCACTTCCGGTGAACTTTTTTTGAATGACCTCCGGTCTGACCGGACTGTTTGCAGTCCGGAAAAAGTGGCTCTTTGAGCCCCAAAATATGTGTATTCACGGGCGACTGCAGCCGCTGTCGCCGGCGGCTGCCGCCGCCGGCGATAGCGGCTACCGCCGCCTTTAAGGGCGGTCGCCACTGCTGCGGCCGGGAAAACCGGCTTTTTGAGCCTCAAAATTTGAGTATTCACACCTCCAAAGTTAAAAGATCCAGGAAGTTTTTCTATCCTTTGTAACATTGGTAATCTTGACTTTGAAAAGGCTTTGGCAGATTTGGGTGCTAGCATTAATCTTATGTCCTATGAAGTTTTTAAGATGCTAGGTATGGGAGAGCTCAAACCAACAAGGATGTCTTTGCAATTAGCAGATTGTTCAATTAAATATCCTAGAGGGATTGTAGAAGACGTGCTTGTAATGGTAGGTACATTCATCTTTCCTGTTGATTTTGTCATTCTTGATATTGATGAAGACAGGGAAGGATCTCTAATCCTTGGAAGACCCTTTCTTGCAACTGCAAGAGCATTAATTGATGTTTATGAGGGTAAGTTGACTCTAAGAGTTGGACAGGAAGAGATTGTGTTTGATGTACTTAAATCTTGTAAACTCCCTATGGATCATGGAGACTGTTTTAGAATTGACGTAGTAGATGAATGTGTGGAGACCACTTTGCATGTTGAAAATAATGTTAATGAATCAAGCATCTTGAATGAAAAAGAAAAGGAATCACCTAAGCATGAACTGAAACAACTTCCACCTCATTTAAAACATGCATTCTTAGGTGAGGACCACTCTTTTCCTGTTATTATTTCTTCTCACTTAACGCTTGATCAAGAGGAAAGGTTGTTGCAGGTTCTACATAGGCACAAGAAAGCATTAGGGTGGTCTATTTTGGATTTACAAGGAATAAGCCCAAGTGTGTGTATGCATAAAATCTTGATGGAAGAAGACTACAAACCTTCAATCGAACATCAAAGGCGATTGAACCCGAACATGAAAGAGGTAGTCAAGGCTGAAATTATTAAACTCTTAGATGCCGGCATCATTTATCCAATTTCAGACAGTAATTGGGTGAGTCCTGTCCAAGTTGTTCCAAAGAAGGGAGGTATGACTGTTATTTCTAATGAAAACAATGAATTAATCCCCACAAGAACAGTCACAGGTTGGCGTGTGTGTATAGATTATAGAAAATTAAATAAAGCAACACGCAAAGATCACTTTCCCCTTCCCTTTATTGATCAAATGCTTGGAAGACTTGCAGGATATCCTTTTTATTGTTTCTTAGATGGCTATTCAGGGTAATTCCAAATACCTATAGCCCCTGAAGACCAAGAGAAAACTACATTCACTTGTCCTTATGGCACTTTTGCCTATAGGAGAATGCCTTTTGGGCTATGCAATGCCCCTGCAACCTTTCAAAGGTGCATGATGTCCATCTTTTCTGATATGGTGGAAAAATTTATTGAAATATTCATGGATGATTTTTCTGTATTTGGTTCTTCCTTCAATGCATGCCTTCATAATTTATCTTTAGTGATGCAACGATGTGAAGATACTAACCTTGTGTTAAATTGGGAAAAATGTCACTTCATGGTTAGTGAAGGTATTGTCCTAGGGCATAAAATCTCTCAAAAGGGGATTGAAGTAGACAAGGCAAAAATTGAGGTAATTGAAAAACTACCTCCCCCTAACACAGTGAAGGGCATAAGAAGTTTTCTTGGGCATGCAGGATTTTACAGGAGATTCAAAAGGGATTTCTCAAAAATCACTAAACCTCTTTGCAATCTACTAGTTAAAGATGTTCCTTTTGAATTTAACAAAGATTGTTTAGATGCTTTTAACAGGTTAAAGAAGGAGTTAATCTCAGCCCCGATCATCACCACACCAGATTGGACTTTACCCTTTGAACTCATGTGTGATGCTAGTGATCATGCTGTAGGAGCTGTTCTTGGACAAAGAAAAGACAGGAAGTTGCATGTTATATATTATGCAAGTCGCACATTGAATGATGCACAATTAAATTATGCAACTACAGAAAAGGAGCTGCTAGCTATTGTTTTTGCTTTTGACAAATTCAGGGCATATCTAATTGGAGCTAAAACAATAGTCTACACAGATCATTCCGCCATTAAATACTTGCTGGAGAAGAAAGATGCAAAGCCGAGACTCATTCGTTGGGTACTTCTATTGCAAGAGTTTGACCTAGAAATTCGCGACAAAAAGGGGACCGAGAACCTCGTTGCTGACCATCTTTCCAGGCTTGAATTGGGGGAGGAAGATACAAGCGAGCTACAAATCAATGAAAACTTTCCTCATGAGCAACTTCTTCTAGTAGCAAATGCTCAAACCCCCTGGTACGCTGACATAGTTAATTATCTTGTTTGCAAAATTCCTCCTCCCAATTTTTCTTACCAACAAAGAAAAAAATTTTTTAATGATATCAAATTTTACTATTGGGAGGAGCCATTTTTGTTCAAGTATTGTAGTGATCAGCTCTTCAGGAGATGTATACCGGAAACTGAAATAGAAAGTGTCCTTAAATTCTGCCATTCAATGGAATGTGGAGGCCACTTTGGAGCAAACAAGACAGCTGCGCGTATACTAGAAAGTGGTTTGTATTGGCCTAATCTTTTTAAAGATGCTTATAATTATGTTCGTCTTTGTGATCGTTGTCAAAGGTTAGGTAACATTTCGAAGAGACATGAAATGCCCCTGAACAGCATCCTTGAAGTCGAAATCTTCGATGTATGGGGTCTGGACTTTATGGGACCTTTTCCACCATCTTATTCAAATCAATACATTCTAGTGGCGGTGGATTATGTGTCAAAGTGGGCAGAAGCTGTTGCTCTTCCAAATAACGATGCCAAAAGTGTGATGAGCTTCATCAAGAAAAACATTTTTACAAGGCATGGTACTCCCAGGGCGATAATCACGGACGGAGGTAAGCATTTTTGTAATCGATATTTAGACTCCCTTCTTGCAAAATATGGTGTCACTCATCGTGTAGGTACTCCATATCATCCTCAAACTAGTGGACAAGTAGAGGTCACTAACAGAGAAATCAAAAAGATCCTCGAAACCACTGTTGGACAATCAAGAAAGGATTGGTCCAAAAAGCTAGACGACGCTTTATGGGCCTACAGAACGGCATTCAAAACGCCTATAGGTATGTCTCCATATCGCATGGTGTATGGTAAGGCTTGTCATCTTCCTGTAGAGTTAGAACATAAGGCATTTTGGGCCATTCAATTTCTCAACTTTAATGCCAAGGAAGTGGGACAAAAACGCTTGCTACAGCTAAACATGATGGATGAATTGCGCCTCCATGCTTATGAAAGTGCTAAAATATATAAAGATCGCACTAAACAATGGCACGATAAGCGCATTATCATGAGGGATCTAAAGGTAGGCCAACAAGTGTTGCTCTATAACTCTAGACTTCGGTTATTTCCTGGTAAGTTGCGCTCTAGATGGTCTGGACCATTCACAATCAAGGAAATTTTTCCTCATGGCGCGATTGAAATAGTGGATGGTAAGTCGAATCGAAGTTTCAAGGTAAATGCTCAACGTTTGAGAAGCTATTATAATGAAACCTTTGAACCCATCAAGACTACAATTGGTCTTGCTTAGCCTAAATTCAGATAAGTGCGTCGAACTTAACGACGTTAAACAAAAGTGCTCATGGGAGACAACCCATCTATTTTTATTAAATTTTCGTCCATTTATTTATTTTTATTCCCTATTTTATTTGTCAAAATCCCAAATTTTCTCCATAAGCGTTCTTTTGTTTAGTTAAGAGTTTTTGTAGGAAAAAGTGGAAATCCAGAACCGAGCACGCCCCAGGCGTGCCCATCAGCACGCCCGTGCCATAGAAAAGAGATTAACACACTTGAAGGTCAGAGGAGAGCACGCCCTAGACGTGCTAAGTGGTACGCCCGTGTTACTGGAAAACGCCCAAGTCGCGAGCGCGACATTCACAAGCGCGAGCGCGACAATTAGAAAAGAAAGTCAGAAGAGTTGCAAGAAAAACTCGCGAGCACACCTTCCATCTACGCGGGCGCGAGCTGAAGTCGCGAGCGCGACATTCATATACGCGGGCGCGAGCTGAACTCGCGAGCGCACCTTTCATATACACGGGCGCGAGCTGAGGTCGTGAGCGCGACATTCATATACGCGGGCGCGACAAGCAGATCTGAGTGTCAGAAGCCATTGGACCAGAAGACGTGAGAAGACGCGAGTGCGATATTCATATGCACGGGCGCGAGAAAGCACTTTTGAGAGGCAGAACGTTTGCCAGCAAAATACGCGAGCGCGACTTTCACATGCGCGAGCGCGAAAAGAACTCGAGAGGCAGAGAAGAGCACGCCCAAGCCGTGCTATGTAGCACGCCCGTGCCAGGTACGCCACTTTTGTTGTTTTGCAGGTCAGAGGAGAGCACGCCCAGGCCGTGCTCATCAGCACGGCCGTGCCACGATCAGACCAACTTATTAATTGGCGCCCCTCTTTAAAGAGCACGCTTTCAAACTCTCTCTTTTCCACCCCGCACGCCCTGGCCGTCACCTCTTTTCTCCCAAACTTTCCCTTTTCTTCTCCCTTTTCTCTCAAATCAAACACTTTCCACCCAAAATTTTCACATAATCAACTCCAACAATGCCTCCTAGATACAAACGTAGCAGACCCGCATCCTCCATTGCTGCTCGAAACAGCGCAACTACGCGATCTTCCACGGCTCCTCAACCTCCTTCACCTCCTGCATTTCCATTCGAGTTCGCCTCATCCGATCAACAAGAAAGGTACACAAAATTATCTCTTCGACCTATTCTACCGAATAGATTTATTGATGAGGCTGCCTTAGCGCAAGTGGGTCTTAGGGATATTGTGTTAGACCCTCTTAAGAGAATAGGATGGGGGGAATTTATTGATATGAAGGACTTAGTCTATGCCCCTCTAACTCTAGAATTTCTGAGTTCCTATCGCGCTTTTATTCCATTATTGCCTAATTCACCACCAAGCAGGGTTAACTTTAGGCTTCTTAGTCAAGACTTTGAACTAACTGTGAATGAAATTAGCCACATTTTTGGGTTTCCTACAGACAATAGCCAGATACAAATATCTAGTGATTTTAGTGCGCGTAATACTTGGCAAAATTTGACAGATGAAGTGAATTACAATTTTAGATATTCTAAAGCATCCAAATTAAAAAAACCTTCCTTGCGCTACATTCATAAAGTCTTATCTAATTCCATTTTTGGAAGGAGTGAAAGCGATGGGGTGCTAAGTTTGAACGAATTATATTTTCTGTGGGCTATTGAGAATGGGCTTTTATTGAATGTTGGTTATTGGCTCTGCCAAAAATTTGGAAAGGTAGCTGGAGCCGACAAGGGGGCCATAATGGTGGGATGTTTTGTAACTCGGATTGCTAGATACTTACTGGTTTGGAACCCGGCTAGGCCAATTTATGATAGTATAGGAGGAGGGCGTAGTACTAGACTGGACCTAGATGTTATGATACATATGAAACTGATTGAAAAAGTCGGGATACATATCAAGTAGTAGGCGCCCCAGAGGCTAATCCTGATGATGCAGGAGCAGAGGCAGCCGATGGAGCTAACATGGAAGAGGATAATCCCCCTCCTTTTCCTTCTTCTTTTGGTGCAGGTACTTCCGGTGTCGGTCCATCGTTCCAAGGCACAGCCCACATGTCGAACGATGAAGTCCTTGCAAGAATGATGTCTCGGATGGACCTCTTTGACACGCGCCTTAAATGTATGGAAACGATGGTCGCAGACCGTTTCCAGTCCATCGAAATTATGAACGGCAGTCTTGACTCTCGGATGGACACCATGCAAGGCCAACTCCAGACCATCCTCCAGCTTCTGCAGCCACCTCCACCACCAGAGAATTGACGGATTTCTCACTTTTCTTTTTTTTATTTTTGTTTATTTGTTCTAATACATTGTCTTGGTTGCTTTCACTTTAGTTTATTTGTTATTGAATTTTTATAACTTTTTAGTAGTCTGTTTTGTTCTTAATGTTTAGTTGCTCTTTTAGCTAAGACTCTTCCCACACTCGTTCTATTGTAATATTCAATACAATGTTGGTAAGATTTCTTCTTCTCTCTTACTGCTTTCCTTCTAGTAATGCAATAAGTTTGGGGAATTTATGCACATTGGGGACAATGTGATTGATTGAATTGGGGGAAGGGAATTTTGGCAAAAATTTGGCAAAAATTTTTGTTTTTGTTTAACATTTTTGGAATGATTACAAGTAAGCTTGAAAGTTCTCATGTCTAGTAATGAGTGTTAAATATAGTCGATTCTAAATTCTAGCATATTTAAGTTTTGAATTTGAATTTTTGACTCAATCATGTTCATTGATCTAAACTATTTGTTTCTAGACTTTTAAAACACTGATTTTTATGAAAGTTATGATATAAAGGTGTGTTTTACTCTAAAGTATTTTAAACCTTGGCATTCCTAGAACAAAAATTAGAACTTCCTTCGAGGCGAGAAATTTAAATGTTTACATCTTGAAAGAGATGATTTAGGCAATTTTTGTTGACCCTTATATAGCCTAGACCACCTAAATAAAAATATATGACCTTTGAAACCCACTTTGAAGCCTTAAACCGTACAATTTTCTTCTTCACCATCAATAAACCTAGCCATTAAAGCCAAATTCAAATCTCCTACCCTAAGTACAAAGGATTGTATGATTAAAAGATTCGATTTTTAATTAGAATATAGCAACAAAGAGGGAGAATTCATCAATCAATACTAGCAAATAAAGAAAAGAAGAAAGAATCAAGAAAGGGGCACGTAAAAAGCAATCAAAAGAATGAAAGAAGAATGGTAAAGCAAGGAAGAAAAGTACCAAAATATTAAGAAAAGACCTTGCACAAGATGCCTCTAGCTAGTAAGAAAGCTTCAAAACAGACACTCCCTAGAACTAGTAAAAGTGTGATTAAAATAGAATCTTGAAAATTATACAGTCTTTTGTACTCTTTGACTACCCTTTTATCCTTTCTTTTGATTAAGCAAAAATTTGCACCAAGAAAGCCCCATTACAACCCAAAATAAAGACCTTTTGATCTTTTAATCGTATGCATTTAAATCGTGGAGAAAGAATAACTAATTTTGCATATGGGAATGCCACTGTTGCACTATCAATTGTCTTATTTTTTTTAAAGGTTGAAGATTCCTTAGATAATTCATGTCCTATTTATCATAAATTGAATAAATATTAGTGTTGACAATCTCTTTAAACTTGTATTTTACTCAATGAATGTGTTTTATTCAAAAATAAAAATCAAGCTTAAGTATGATTAGCATGGAGAACGATTGAGTTTATTCACTTGTTTACTAATCATGATATCTTGAAAGATTATTAAAATCATCTCCAACCATGTTAAACTAAGTGTCGTCAAATTATTTTTCTTTTAGTTTTGTTGCTTGAGGACAAGCAATGGTTTAAGTTTGGGGAATTTTGATAAGTATAAATTTTATAGTGTTTTTAATATAGTTTTTATTAGAATTTTAGTAAGTTTTTACTTCTTTAATTTAATTTTAAATCACTTTTAGTATAATTGTGTTTAAAAGCTTCCTTGTTCTTTAATCCGCTTGATCTAAAAAAAAAATTGCAGAAATTTGGTGCAGAAAAGAACTTTAGAATGCAAGGCACTCAGCTTCTAGCACGCCCAGCCCGTGCTGGAAGGCACGCCCGTGCTAGAAGCCAAGTGAACCATGAGGAGAGAAGCCAGCACGCCTAAAGCGCGCCCCGAAGCACGCGCGAATCGCGCAAACAAGAGGTAGAGAGTTAGACCGCGCAACTCGCGAGCGCAAGCCTCACATGCGCGAGCGCGACCAACACTCGCGAGGGCGAATCTACACTACGCGAGCGCGAGTCTCACATGAGATGCCGCAGTGCTTCAATAGCCAGACTTCCAGACTACAGCACGCCCAGCCCGTGCCATGAAGCACGCCCGTGATGTCCAGGCGGAACCAGTATGAATTTAAAACGCACATCAAGCCTTTCTCACATGGGCCGACTTCAAGGAGTTTCCTAAACACACTAAACAAGACCTGGACCTATTCTTGAAGAAAAAGGAGTCCTAATCAAGAAGAAATCAAGAGCCTAAACAGTTATGATCTCCTATAAAGGATTTTGTACTAAATAAGGAATCTATTTCCTAAAAGGAGTCAGACTTGCCTTCAGGACCTCTATATAAAGAAAGGAACTTCTCATAGCAAGAGAGATCATTTTCTTTGTACACTTCTTTACATAGTTCTCTCTTCTCAAAGATTTCAAGCTTCAAATAATTGTGCTAAGATTCAAGGAAGCCATCAACATAGTTGTGATACAGTTTTTATTCTAAACTTTTCATCTTGTTTCTTTCTTTATTATTGTCTTTAAATATGATGAATGATTCAAGTGTGATTGAGTTTAATTTAATTACTATGTCTAGCTAAACTTTTATACTAGGGATTTGATGTAATTTAATTCGATTCCAGCTTATAATATTAGATTTATTTTTCTTTGTTCTTGTTATAACTTATTATTGTGCTTAAGGCTTCCAGGCAGAAAAATTCCCCTGGATTGAATTATTTCAATAACATCATTCGGGAGAAGGGTTATTGATATGAATAAGGTAATAATTTACTTGAGAATAATAACTTGATGTGGAAACTATATGGTTTGACTTAAGGGGGGCTTTCATAAGTTAATAAAGTATTAAGTTGTGAATTCATAAAACAACCATAAAACCTAATGCTCTGATTCATGTTTAATTTCACTATTAATATAGGTGATTAAATTGGATTAGAATAGCTAACAATAAATCGGGAGAGCTTGTTAGTAACCTTAGGGTTGTTTTCTCCTACTTGAACAATTAAACTTGATTAATGAACTAATAGAACAAGTTGGATAGAATTAAATGAAATCAAATTCCCTAGTAGCTTAATCCCCTGATTTCTTTTCACCTAAATTTTGTGTTTGATCTCTTTTACTTTAAATTTTATTTACTTTACAGCGAACTCCTTTTATCATCGTCTAAATAATAATAGGTTAACATAATTTTGGTAATTGATAAACAATCCCTGTGGATACGATACTTTCTTACTCTATACTACTTGTTGCGATTTCGTACACTTGCGAAAAACGCTACCACCGACCCAAGTAGTCCACACATGAATGTCTTTTCAACTACTCTTGACAGTGGGCATTAAGTCGAGTGATAATAATGTTTCACTCACCGGTCCCTTTACCATGCTATAAATGGGCGTTTCATTTCACTTTTCCTTCACATCCAATTAGTCAAAGCAGATCAATTTCTTAGATAATCCCTTTTTCATGGCCTTCAGAAGCCAAGTCTCCTCCTTCGTCCAATCTATCTTCGATGACCTATGGCAGATTCCCCCTATGGATCAACTTGCCTGGTTAAGGTATTTCAAAGACCTAAAACCTAACCACGGCTTCTTGTCTTGGCTCGTTACCCATTTTAATCCGAACACCATGGTTTTCCGGTTTGAAGACTCTGAGGTGACTCCGACCTACGAGGAAATGTGCGCCGTGATGGATCATCATCCTGAACAAAATGAAACTTCGGCCTTACCCCCAGGTCCTAGGTATAATCTAGTTGAGATTGCGACCTTGTGTCCAGTTTATCTTCCTGATGGCATAAACACGGATCAGGGTCTACCTTTGGAGCCTTTTCTCAACAAGGTTTTGTCCATGAACGTGGATCCTTCTTGGATTCGAGCTTGCTACTTCTTGCTGCTGAATGTGTATGCCATGAAGAACCGTCAGCCCGGGATTGGAGATTTCTGACTTTTGACAGTAGTTCGTGACATGCAGTTGTACCGTCGTACCGTCTTCATGATGATCATGGGAGAAACGATGTGCTGGGCAAGGGATATTGCCCTTCATATCACCAATTTCAATATTCCTCATCGCGGTTGTCCAATATTGCTGCAGGCCTGGGCTTTAGACAAGTTAAGTCTGCTTCTTCCGGTCCCTGCTCGTTTGATTCCAACCTATGGTCCCGCCAACTTTCGGTCTCGGACTCGAGGACATTTCGACTTTGGGGATAACCCAACAATTCGGTGGATTTGTCCCTGGTGGAGGATCGGGTTGATTACTACTGGAAGCGTGAGCCTTAACTATGTGTTGTATGCCAGTCTAGATCGCTCCATGGCCTATTTTCCTGACAGGATCAGCCGTCAGTATGGGATGATACAGCGTGTTCCCCGAATCCATAACTTCGAAAGCGGTCTAATAACATCACATCTGTTGACCAGTTTGGCTGACCGTTGGCGAAATCGAAACACTGTGTATTTAGATGAAGGAACGATGCAGGATGCTGTGACACCCGCATATGTCAACTGGTTCTTTACCCCACAATGATGTCATGCCCCATGAGGACTGGCCCTTACTGATAGGCCCTGTTGTCTTTTCTTATCCTTTTTGTACCCGGGCCATGAGCTTTTATTTAAATGTATCTGCTTTTCTTTCAATTAATGACCTTGATGGCCCTGCCTTTATTAATTTCTGCTTCCTGCACACATGAATCGACAACATACAACAAACTTTTTCCTTCGGAATCGTTTGTTGTGTTAGTTATTTGGGCCTCCTGCCCTTGGGTCAATAAATGAAAACGCATAGAGTAAAAGTTATTCTGTAAAAATAAAAACTTATACTTGGAAACCGCAAAGAATGGAGTGACTGTTTTATTACTTGCACAAATCAAACAAAAATAATAAATGTAACTCCTTCATGTATGCATGAACCTATGCAAGTGCTAAGGTTTATTTATGGTTTTATATTAATCTTTCCAGGGAAATCACTGAGAAAAAGGTGTTCGTCCCTCTGATCAATGTCTTAAAAGGGTTCATTGTTTAAGCAGGGCCGTCAGTCGGGACATCTTAGATCAAATGAGTCAATCTTGAATCAAGTAAGCGGAGAGGAAGGTTTTGCATCCTTTGACCGTCACCCCGGAACAGTAAGAAAATTTTGAAATTCAAATCCTTTATTGATCTCACTTCTTTTCAACATTATATAGAAGTAAAAAGAATTTATTTTAATACAATGGTCATTTGCCCTAACTACTCGATTTCCTATTCTCCTTCGAGTCAAATTGATGGTGTTGAGCAACCAATCACACATTTATCACGAACGCATGGCATGAATTTTGCATTTAACGTAAGCACCACGCGTTGATCCTGAAAATTTTATTTTTATGTATTTTTATTCATACTCTAACTTTTGCCTAGGCCGCCCTTTCGGGTTTTCAACCTAGCGAGTTTAATTTTTACCTAAGCCGCCCTTTCGGGTTTTCAACTTAGCTCTTTTTTTTTTTTTTTTTTTTTTTTGAAATCATCATTTCAGACGTAGAATCTTTTCATTTGGTCTTGATTGACAATTCGACCGACAGGTTCTCCTTCCATAGTGACTAATTCAGCGGCGCCTTTTGCCAATAGTTTGTGAATTCTGAACGGTCCATGCCAGTTGGGTTTAAATTTTCCGCTAGGATGATGTTGGGCTTCATGGTCTAATAACCTGATCAACACCAAATCTCCGTTCTTTAAGGCCCTTCGATGTACTCGTTTGTTGTAGAAACGAGCAATTCTTCTTTTTCTCATTTGATCCTAGAATCGAGCATTCAGTCTTTTCCCGTCTAAGAGCGCCAAATCTTCGTATCTCTTCTTGATCCATTCCTCTTCAGTCAGACCGGCTTCTACCACAACCCTGAGAGACTTCTTTTCGAGCTCTATTGGTAACACTGCCTCCATTCCGTATACAAGTTCCAAAGGAGAAGCTCTGTTTACTGATTTGAATGTAGTGCGATGCCCCCAGAGCGCGAAAGGAAGTTTCTCAGCCCAGCTTCTATACCTTTCACACATCTTTGACAGGATTCTTTTGATCTCCTTATTCGCAGCTTCTACTGCTCCATTAGCCTGAGGGCGATAAGGAGAAGAATGGTGATGCTCAATCTTGTATCTATAAAGCAATTGGCCAACATCTGCCTGAAAGTGAGATCCATTATCTGTAACTATGTGATAGGGAACACCATAGCGACAGAAAATGTTCTGTTCAATGAATCTAGCCACATGTTTGGCGGTTAAGGTTTTGTAAGATTGAGCCTCAATCCATCTAGAGAAGTAGTCAACTGCAACCAATATGTACTGATGGCCGTTTGACGCTGCTGGTGATATTTTGCCGATGACGTCTATGCCCCATGCAGCAAAAGGCCAAGAAGGAGTTGTCGAGTGGAGTTCAACAGCAGGTAAGTGGCTTTTATTATCATGGTATTGGCAAGCTTTGCAACGACGCACATACTGAACACAGTCACCTTCCATCTGCACCCAGAAATAACCCTGCCTCATGATTTTTCTTGCTAGGCTCATGCCGCTTAGGTGAGTACCGTAAACTCCTTCATGCACCTTCCTCATTATGTCTTCTCCTTCTTTCTTGCTCACACATCTCAGCAACATCCCATCCCAAGCTCTTCTGTAGAGTTCACCATCGGCTAGAACATAATTCAGAGCCATTTTTTTTGAAAACTGCACGGTCTTCTTTCATAGCATCATCAGAAAAAGTACCGTCTTTCATGTACCTCAGAATATCCGTGAACCATGGTTCTTCCTCCGGTTCTATCTGGTTCACAAAATGATCTTTATAACACGGGATATTGGCTGCGGTAATGATAAATGGCTTCTTCGGAACTTTACTCAAATCCTGCCAAGCCGATGCTAAGTTTGCCAAGGTGTCTGGAATTCTGTTATAGGTTCTTCCTATATGAGTGAAAGTGATCTTGTCGAATAGTGCTGCCTTCTTCAACAAGTACTCGACATAGGGCTATAATCTTTCTTCTTCTACCTTCCATCTCTCGTTAGCATGTTCAATAACCAATAACGAATCTCCTATTACTTCGACCTCCTTAGCACCGGATGCGAGGAGAGCTTCCATCCCCATGATGCATGCTTCATACTCCGCCATGTTATTAGTAACCGGGAACAACAACCATTTGCACATCGTGGTAACCTCGCCATTAGGTGCTTCAATTACGATACGAGCCCCGGCTCCATTTCTGTTGGCTGATCCATCAAAGTATAATCTCCAAGTTCCTGTTTCGATGCATAGTAAGTATTCATCCGGAAATTCCAATTCCCAAGGTTCATCACTTGCAATTGGATTTTCTGCCAAGAATTCTACTACAACCCGACCTTTGACCGTCTTCTTCATTACAAAGTCCGCATCCACGCTAGACATCTGAACCAACCATTTAGACAATCGTCCCTCTAGAGTAGGCATTTTCTGCAAATACTTCAGAGGATCAATTTTGGAGACAATAGTGACCTTGAAGGAATCAAAATACAGCCTCAATTTCTTTATCGCCCACACTACTGCCATGCACGTTTTCTCAATCAGATTGTACTTCTCCTCTGTAGGCAATAGTTTCTTACTAATGTAATAGATAGCCTTTTCTACTCTAGCTGTGTCCAGTTGTACCAAAATTGCCCCAACTCCTGCATCTTCTACAGATAGATACAAGATTAGAGGTTCTCCTGGTCTTGGTGAACTGAGCACCGGTGGATTCATCAAGTATTTCTTTATGTGGTCAAAGGCCTTTTGGCAGTCTTCGTTCCACCTGACTGGTTGATTCTTCTTCAGTAGCTTGAAAATCGGAGCACAAGTGATGGATAACCTCGAAATGAACCTGTTGATATACTAAATCTTATCGAGGAAGCTTCTCACCTGACGTTCTGTTCTTGGCGGTTCCATGTCCTGAATGGCTTTTATCTTGTCGGGGTCAACCTCAATCCCGTTAGGCCTTACAACAAAACCTAACAACTTCCCCTTTGTTACTCCGAATACGCACTTCTTGGGATTGAGTCTCAAATTGTACTGCTTGACCCGTGTGAAGAATTTTTCCAACATCTCTGCATGTTCTTCCTGCGTATTTGTCATGATCACCATGTCATCTACATATACTTCCAACCCTTTATGGATCATATCATGAAACAGAGTGGTAGCCATTCTCTGGTATGTTGCCCCGGCATTCTTCAGTCCAAACGGCATTACTTTGTAGCAAAACGTTCCGAAGTCCGTGGTGAAGGCCGTCTTGTGCTTGTCCACTAAAGCCATCAATATTTGATTGTATCCAGAAAATCCGTCCATAATAGAATAACATCTCATTCTGGCAGCGCTGTCGATTAAAACATCTATGTGCGGAAGTGGAAAGTCATCTTTAGGTGAGGCTTTATTCAAGTCTCTGTAGTCGACACAGACCCTTATCCTCCCATCTTTTTTGAGCACCGGGACTATATTAGCCAACCATTCTGGATAATGTACTACTTCTAAGAATCCTGCATCCAACTGTTTCTGGACTTCAGCTTTGATCTTGTCCTGCCATTCTGGTCTGACCCTTCTCCTTTTCTGTTTTACTGGCTTAATACTCGGATCAGTAGGAATGAAGTGCTCTGCTATTGATCTATCGATCCCTGGCATGTCCGCATAGCTCCAGGAAAATACCTCTGAATTTCTTTTAATACATTCTTGAAGGTCCTGTCTGAGCTCATGTTTAAAGTCTGATCCGATTTCGATTATTTTAGGATCTTCGGCGGTGCTTAAATTAAATGCAAAATGATGCAATGCATTTATGTCAAATATGCGAGTGGTGTAATCAATGCCATGAACGTGACAATCAGGAAAATAAGAAAACAAATAGTCAAAGTTCACTTCCATTGATTGAAATAAAAGAGGAAAACCATCCATATTGTTCTCAAAACAAGCGTCAGAAAAACAAAATACAGGATTAACTGCCTGTTCAATACATTCATTACAGGTATCTTTTATTGCCTAGATCACTTCATTGGCATCTGCAACTCCTTCTCCTTCCTCCGGGGTGGCTTCTATCTTCTCATCAGCTAGCTTCACCTTTGATGCCTTCCTCTCCGCCTCTTCGGCGTCTTCAGCAGCTAGAACCGACTGGAGGATGCGCGCCTTGGCCTCTTGCTCTTGCATCAACTTGGAAGCTTCATCCCCAATCCCCAGAAAGTCTTCAAACTTGGATATCTTCTTCAACCACTCAGATTCAATGCCCGCTTCTGTCATGCATACCATGAATTCAGTCCCATCTAGCAGCTGTTCCAAGGAAGGTTCGGGCGATTTGATCAGCTTCTCCTCATAATCAGTCATAAATATCTCCAAGCCGGGATAGGTCTTTCCCCTACTCTAAAATTCCCCTTCAGCTTGTGGAACAAAGAAGATCTGATTCAAGTTTGGCCCTCTGACCGGAGATCGAATCTCATATCTTTCCTTCTTTCTATTTTTAGAGTATCCCAGTCCGCGCTTGTCTTGCTGCCCCAATGCCGATGAGAGTGGTTCAAACATTCCTTGTAGTTCCCAGCCCAAACCTTTGCCGTACTGCCAATTCATCTTCTTCATCATCTTTCTCGAAAAAGGACTCATGCTATTTACTGCACTTTTGCTCTTGGCGGTGGATGCATCAATTACTGCCACTTGAAAGCCCGATAATGGTACTGCCAGCTCTAAGCCCTCTACTATTGCTACACTCAGATCTTCCTATGCATTGACTGTCACCACATCTGTACCCCACGGAATTTTCACTTTTCTGTGCAGAGTGAACGGAACTGCGCCTAAGAGATGGAGCCATGGTCTTCCTAACAAAAGAGCATAGTTGGCTAAGATATCAAGCACAACTACATCTACCCAGCTTTCCACTGCGCCTGTGGATATCTTCGCTTTAAAGGTCCCTTTCGCATTCCGCATAGTATTGTCATAAGCCTTGACCACCATGTTTGATGGCTCAAGCTCTGATTCTTCGATATTAAACTTGGACAGCATTTTCAACAGACATACACATAGTGCTGACCCATTATCGACCATCACATTCCGGGTGTCTCGTCCATTGACGACAATCTGAATGTACAACGGCTTACAGTGGTTTCTTCCTTCTGGTGGAAGGTCTGAGTCAAAGAAAGTGACTTCGCCTATTCTTCGCTGTAGCTCATTGATCATGTCGACACTTTGAATTCGAGCCGGCACTCTGACAAAAGTCATAGCTTCCAGTAAAGCTTCTCTGTGCTCCTTAGATGCTATCAGCAAATCCCATATTGAAATATCAGCTCTTGTTCTTTGTAATTGACTCAGCACCGAACTGGCAGTCACCCCATTAGGAGCCTTGTTCTAACTGCTTTCTCCAATCTCAACAGTCTTCTTCTGTCCCTTTACTACCTCTTCCTCTTTCTTCTTTTCCTTCGGCTCCTCTCCGCCTTTCTCTATCATTCTCTTCTTCGTTCCGTCAACAGCAACCTCTTTCCCCTTGGTCTGCATACTACTTTCGGGATTGTATACTCGCCCACTCTGGGTCAAACTTTGAATACCTACCTCATTCACTTCCTCCTCACTGCTATAGTACCACTGTTCTTCTTGATCAGCTAAGCTCTTCTGAATGGCAAGCTGTAGTTGTTCGTCTTCATCCTCTGGTACTTCACCCACCTGCACCGTGATGCTTTTCTCGATCTCGATCTTCACAGGCATCTTTTCCTCCTCATCACTACTACAGTCATCCCATATGTTCAACATGGCACACATCCGCTCTTCCCATTCTGCTTCTGCTAATACCACCTCTTCCGGCAATCCACTCCCAATCGCATTGACCGATCCACCTGACTGAGTCTTACGGGATAGATAATTGTATTGATATTGGGGAAGCGGGTTGTTCTTGGTGCTGGGCTTGTTCTTGTCTGAAGGCTTCGTAATCTTTCCACTGTCAATCAAATCTTGAATATCATGCCTCAATTTGAAACATTCATTAGTTGAATGCCCTTTGCACTGATGATAATCACAATTTCTGTCCATATATCTCCCCCGCACGGGTTTAGTCGGGTCGGCTGGCAGTTTTGACAACTTTCCATTCTTGATGCATGACCTTAGCACTGTGCTCAAGGGTCTGCCTAAATCTGTGAATTCTCTTCTGGCTCTCTCATTAACTGCCCCCACTATGGCATTACTGTTCCCTGACTGGTTCTGATTATTGCCCCCGGCACCTCTGTCACCATAAGAAGTCTGGTAGTTGCCAAACCCTCTGTTCTTTTTCTTTTCTTCCTTATACAGCTCTTTGATGTTCAGGCCAGCGCTTTGAACTAGAGCAAAATCGGTGAGAGGCTGGGTCAACATTCTTTCCTTGAAGAAGGGCAACAGGCTCATACTGAAGATACGGATCAATTCTTTATCCTTCGGCCTTGTCTGAACTCTATACAGCTTCGTTCTCCATCTCCTGTAGTAATCAGAAAAGCTTTCATCTTTTCCCTGTCTTAAACTTTCCAGATCACGCAGACTGAACTCATCTCTCTCGTCGGTCTTGAAGTGCTTAAGAAAAGCGGTCTGCAGCTTGATCCAATTCTTTTGAACCTCCTCATCTAGACCATCGTACCACCTCCGATAGTCTTTATGCAGTGTTTGCGGAAATGCACGCAAGACATCTTCCTCGTTATACCGGTTCATCTGTGATACTCGGAGGAATTCAGACAGGTGAGAACGAGGATCATTGTCTCCTTCAAATGTAGAATGCTTGAATGTTTTAAACGAGGCTGAACTGGTCGGGTGCAAAACATACTCGGTTATGTGAAAGTTGGTGACCGAGTCTTTTTCTTTCACTGCAGCCATTTTGTCAAATTTTTCCTTCAGTTCAGCAAGTTGCTTGAGCACATCATTCTCAACAGGTGTGGCGTTTCCCACAGAAGTCTGATTATTTGACACAGGGTCGGGCACTTGCCTCTCTTCAACCACAGGCTAGCTGCTAGAAGGGGGAGTATTTTTGTTTTGAGCCCTGTCTTGAGCGAGAGCAGCGGCCACAATCTGAGCGATGGTCCTCATCTGAGCTTGTGAAAACCCGGGCTCACCCCCTATATCATCTGCCATTTCTACTGAATTGGAGTCGGGCTTTGAATCTGATGAACTTGGATAGTTTACTGAACTGACCAGGATGAACTCGAGGATTGGGGATGTTCTGAGTAGACGCTGACCAGGATGTCGGTGCCAAACTCTCGAAGCAGTTTCCCGGGAAGGATCAATTCTAGCAAAAAATTTTTGAATTAAAGAGGGTCCTGCATGTATGCATGCGAAAATGAAAACACATAGGATGAGAAATGCATTTCTAATGTACTAAAGCCAGCATGGAAATAAGATCTCGATTTCGACGACTGGACCAAAAATTCGGTGTGAATAATATGACAATAACTTATTTTGTATTTAAACATTTCGGGCATTATCTGTCGTCGACCGTTCCTTTTGGATTTCCGATCAACCATTTTCTCTCAAATCCCTAACTTTTGCCTCGGAATGAAAGAATTTTCGAGCGGGATTTTGTTATTTTGTTATTGCGTATTTTATGTATCCTTACTTTTTGCCTTGGAACATATGGCCCCAAGCAGGATTTTCATTTTATTCTGTTACAAATTTTCTAATCTCTCACTTATTTTCAGATAATGCGAGAAATGTAAAAATACAAAGGAATCACAACCCCCTTATATCTCCCTTTTCTTTTGGGTATCGATTCACTATAAGCGATTGCATAATATTATTCAAAAAGAATTTGAAATCCAGTCTTAAAATCAAGGTCAAATGTCCATACCGAACATTAGCTCTTATTAATGCATGGCTGAAAAAGAAAAACGTTACATGGTGCATGAATGCCACAACATATGTACAGTTTATATCAAACAGGGGAACGGGAGTTGGAAAATGCATGCCTTCCAACCTTATTTCTCCCACACACGAATTCCGTTGGTATAAATTCCGACATCTGTTTCCTAGGAATCGGTCTAATCTCAACAACCAACAGGGGGTTTTGAGATTGACTATATTAACTCTCGAAAATGAATGTGGTATAACAACAGCAAACAGAATCGGGTGCACCTTAGGGGAAGTAACTAAGGCTTTTATCTATGTGCATTGGCTTTGGTCTTATTGGGTTAACAAAGTCTGGGTTTCGCAAACAGGATTCGGGCTTTGTTGGGCCTACTCCTTTTGACGCACCTTTGAGGTACTAGGCTTGCGGTTGGTAGTAATGTTAATTCTCAGATGGATGCACCTAAAACGCGAGGTTTAGGCTAGATCCACCGTCAAACTTAACACCAGTACCGAAGGGTAGTACGGGTAGAATGAGGTGAGAAGAAAGAAATGCGAATGAATGCGAAAATCCAATGAAAGAAAAGGAAAGCAATTAAGCACATATGGACGATTAATAATTTTCCATCGGCTTTTCTAACCAATTTTATTTAGAAAGGTAGGTTTTTAGAATCAATTCCTAATTGCAACCACTAATTTATTAAAAAATAACCGGGGATTAGTGGGTGCAAAAATCCCCACTGAAGTCGCCAAACTGTTTTCGCCCCATTTGAGATCCCTTAAAACCCCGGAAGGACCTCGTAAAACATCTTTTTTATTTATATATATTTTTCTTATTTGGAAAAAGGTGATAAAAATCATTTTGGATGTACGATGCCGATAAATCGGTCTTATAAATTATTTTGAGTCGCCACCCATTATTTCGGCAATGGGACCGTGTTCATTTTTAATTTTATAAAATTGACTCCATTTTAACCCATATTTATTTAAGGCCAAATTATTTGAAAGAAAACTGGTCGGGCGTACCAAGTACGATTCTAGGTAAGGGAATTAGGTACGTCGGCCCGTTGGAAGCCGACGCCCAGAAAACCGGCCTCTTTTAACCTACGATTTCTAATTTGATTTTATTTTAGAAAAGCCAATTATTTAAACCCAACCGAATAAATCGAACCGAGTTCCTTTGTGGAAAATTAGTTAACCGTCCCAATTAGGTTCATTCATTGCATTCATCACAAATAAATCAGATAGATGCATCATCCACCCATAATACATATCAAATAAAGATAAAAAAAGACCCGCTCTTGCCTTATGGTTAAAGGCGGGCCACAAACCGAGTTTAATAATATAATTAATGATAAACAATAAGAAATAAATCCTAAAAAATCTCATAATCATCAATAATTAATTAATTTAGTTTGATTAAGACTCAGTTTGCCCATAATTGAACATTTTCCGGGTTAGGATTAAAATCTACTTAATGAAGTGAAATTAAAATAAAGTAAGGAAACTATTCTGGAATCTTAAGACAGTCGCGTCACGCAGCTGTTCTATGAAGAACAGTCGCGTGGCGCAACTCCCATTATTCATTCTAGAACTTTAGAACAGTCACGTCACGCGGGTGTTCTATGAAGAACAGTCGCGTGACGGAACTCTTATCATATTACTGGAAATAGGAACAGTTGCGTCACGCAGCTGTTCTATGAAGAACAGTCGCGTGACGGAACTCCTAGCTACGTGACGGAACTATTCGTAACTTATTAAAATTCTCAACTTTGTTGATTATTTACTCAAGATATCACATTAAATACATATATGAGAATAAAAGTATACTGGGTGTACAAATAGCTGCGTCACGCAGGTGGTCCAGTCCGAATCAAAGACTGTTGGACATGAACAGCCGAGTCACGCAGGTAGTAGCTGTGTGACGTGACTGTTCTGGTCCGCAACTACCTTTCAAACTACCCTTTTTTACGTTTCTTTTTTGTTAATAGTGATTTAACACAACTCAGAAATACTCAGAAATGGGCAAAATGGCGTTTAACCAATACCAAATTAATCAAATACTAGAAAAATGGGATTTTTAAGAGATAGAAAATTAGAAATGAAAAAGAGAAGTTAGAATGGTTACCTAGCCCTCAGATTTGAGGATTGCATGCACTGAAGTTAGTTCAGAGATGTTGTATCACGATTCCAGAAGCGTGGTTATCCAAACAAATGTTTTTCTTTTATCTTTTCTCTCTTTTGCTTTCTTTATCTTTTTTTTTTTTTTTTGATTTCCAAAACCAAAATGTCTAATGGTTTGATCTTCCTCAAGTTTACTCACTTGAGTTCTTGGGGAAGGAAAACCCTAGCCGTTTTATAAACTTAGGTTAAAGCTTTTTCAATTTTTTTAGAGCTAAGAATCAGGGAACATGTCAAAAAGTGCCGTTTTTGCTGCGAAATGTTGTATTTATATGGCTAGGGCAACAGGGCAGTTGCGTCACGCGGGTATAAGCTGCGTGACGCACCCGTAAACCTGCGTGACGCGACTTACTTTTCGTACAGTTGCCGCGTATCCATAGAAACAGTGCAGGCCGTTGCACGGGCGCGCGCCAGAGGTGTCAGCCCTGTTAGAGCTGCGTGACGCAGCTAATAGTGCCGTCACGCAGGTAATAGCTGCGTGACGCAACCCTAACGCGGGTCAGGCTCCTTTGGGCGGTTTGATTCAATTTTTGGTTCAAACACTTTTGGTTTATCGTGATACCTTGTCCCTTGTCCTCATATCATCATTGGGTCAGGTGGAGGCATAAAATCACGCGTCAACAACTTGGTAATTCTAGCAACTCCTTACCAACATATCTTTCACTGGGTATATATGTACATATGTTCATGCTTATGTATGCACATCACATGCTTAGATCTCATGCAAGTGTTATCTATGTACATACAAATTCACAAGTCAACACACTTCATAAACACATGAATAATCTACGCATGTAAATTCATTTTCATTTACACAACAATATTTTCATCTTTCAAACTCTTTGTAAAATTACACTTGAAAATCAAATCTTCTTATATCCAAATATCAAGGAAGGGAAAAATTTCATAATGAAAATCATTCAATAGCATGGTAAAACGATACACTTCTTAAACATTTAAGTTAAATAAACTTTCTTTATCACGCATTCATACTATTTATGTTGTAAATGTAAATCAATTCCAAAGTCAAAATTCACAAGTTTCAAATCAAATCTCAACGATATTCAAAGCACATGGAAATCCTACCAACTCAAAGGAGAGGAGGAAACAAATCCTTTAATGCCTCAAGAAAATCATCACATCTCTCAAAGATCTATCCTTAGCTTTTAAAAATTTCTCCAAAGAGTAACTCTATCAAACTATCCTAAAGGATACAATTAAAAATCATTACTATCATGATCCAAAACATTTATCCACATTCTATCTCCAATGCCAATTCATAGAAGATCCGCTACAGAGTCAAATTGCTTATCAAACATATATGACATATATCTTCACTTAATTACTTATATTCCTTAAATCAGACATAAACCTAGAACCGCCTAAACCTATGCTGTGATACCACTAAATGTAACACCCTCCGCCCAGTCCCGTGAGACCCGACGACGGATGCCACATTCGGTGTCGTAGACACCGTCTTAACTTAACATACAAAGCATAAAATTAGATTATGAATTAGAAGTAATTGAGTATTCACAAGTTTAGCGAGTAATATGTTTTTTTTTTTTTTATGTTATTAGATAATCATTTCATTTCGTTTCCATCTCTTTTTTTTTCTTTTTTGAAAAATAGATTAGGAAAAATCCTACAGAAATACTGTAAGAATTTCTTTTTAAAAACTGAGCTCGCCAAACATGTGAATACAAAACACTCCCAATTAAACTCCAAACTCCCAACATCTCTAAATAATCATCATAACACAACAGTACTTCTACATTTTCATAACTATATAAATCCTCAATAGCATTTTAATATTCATCAATTAACTGCATTCAGTATATATATCAAGTCTTAATAAACTAATCATAACAACTCTCTTGCAATATTTTTATTCAATCATTTAATGAATCTCATGCTTATCTCCAAATATATACACCAACATAATTGTCAATTACATGCTTAAGTTATAATTCAAATAATACAACCTCCAAAAATATAATACTTATACATGCCTGTGAATACCCAAATTTTGAGGCTCAAAGAGCTAGTTTTCCCGGACTGCAAACAGTCCGGCCGGACCGGAGGCCATTCGAGAAGTTCACCGAAAGTACGCCAATATGGTACTTGAAACGTCCAAAAAATTACGACGATCGCAGAATTGGTCCCGGAATATTTTTTGGAGGTCCGGAACTCCCGGAAAAAAAAAGACTCTCGCGCCCACTGGCCACGGCGGCAGCAGCCGCCGGACACCGCGTCACCTGTCGCCCGCCACGGCGGCTGAGGCAGCCGGACGGGGCGGCCACCGCCGCCAGGGCGGCAGTGGCCGCTCGCCAGGGCGGCAGTGGCCGCCCTCAGCCCAGTTTTTTGCCTATAAATTGGCCCCGATGTCTTCATTTCAACTCACTTAGTCTGTGTTGACGGACGCTCCTTCTCCCTTACGCTCCTTGCGATTCTTTACTGCTTTTCTGCATTTAGCATAAGCTTTTATTACTTTATTGTTGTGATACTTGGTCACTTAAATTAAATAAAATTAATCAATATTCCCCAAACGAGGAGCTTAACTTGGAATTTTCAAGCTAAAGCTAAGAAGCGGCCGTCGATTAAATCAGGTACATAAACGAAACTCGACCTATTTAATTTTAGTACTTCATACATGCTTCTCTTCTACTCCTAATTCTACAACTGCATAAATGCATTCATGTCATCATTAGGCAAATAAACTGCCTCAATTAAATGATTTTAGGCTAAATGCCCGGTTAATTAATAATCGTGGTATTAAAGCCTAAATCCGACAATATTGGCTAAAGCCTAGTTAATCAATGACTATGGTATGATCGCCTTTATTTCGAACAGTTCGGCTTAAGTCTAAATAATCAATAATTGTGGCTAAAAGGCCTTAATTAAACACGTTTTCTTGGCAGTAAATTGCCTACATTGCAATTCAATTGATCTCTTTTGGCAAAACAAATTGCTTATAAGTGAGATTAATTTTTTTTAGCAACAAATCGCTTAAATCGAAGCTTTGGCAAAAAGCCTCTAATTAATCAATCTTTTGGCTAAAAGCCTTAAAACCAACCAATTTTGGCGACAATCGCCCAATCAAACACTTTTGGCAAATTAATTGCCTAAATCAACTCTTTTGGCTAAAAGCCTTTAAATAATCAATTTTAGCGACAATGCCTAAATCATATCAATTTTTGGCAACAATTGCCTAAATCAATCTTTTGGCTAAAAGCCTTAAATCAACACTTTTGGCAACAAATGCCTAAATCAAATCAATCAATTTTTGGCAAAATGCCTAAACAAAATGCACGAAGCATATACACACTCATGCATAAAGCATACCCATTCAAAGCCCTTTAAAAAAGGCCTATCGAACTACGTTGACTTTGATCTTCCATTTAAACGGAAGTACGTAGGCACGTTCGGGATTTAACCCCGGGCGGCAAGTCGAAATCACATAAACATTTTCATTGGTCCAATTACATCATCTTCCTTGCAAAGCATTCATTCATAGGTTAGTTCATCAGCATGACATAGTCTCGGGATCCACCTCGGGTTAGTAGACTATGCCTTAAACATTGGGATAGTTAATCTAGCAATTAGGTTAATTAAAAATTGGAGTCACTTAGGGTTTTTTCCTAGTTCACCCTAAAATAATTAAACAAGGTGGCGACTCATACATTCACATGCATTTCTGCCATAGTCATATGCATCATATGCCTGTGTGTTTTCGGGGGAGGGGTTCACAGTTTGGCGACTCTGTTGGGGACGCATGTAATCATTTTGCATGAAGTGGACTACGATTGTTGTGTAAACTAACCTACCCTTCTTTAGGGTATTATTTTACTATGCTCTGTTTTGCAGGGTACCCCAACAAAAAAAATTAAGTATTCTTTCTTTAAGAATGCTTAATAAGGAGAATTTGGACCTAATTGAACTTTACTCTAAATCATTTAAATTTGTTTAGTTATTTGCACGATTGAGAATCCTTTTCTCCATTACATAAAAAATGAATTTCAAATGAATTTCTTCTCTCTCTGTTCAAACTTCTGAGTCTGGATAGCAAGTAGCGCTGATCGGCAGGTCTCTTTGATTATGTCGACGAACAGCCAAAGTGTCCTCCCTGTTACCGCAAACCATCCCTAATCCTTTTGGGGGTGGCCCATGAGTATGCGTACCGTTGGACCCACGCGAAACTCTTTGTTTCACATGTGGTTAGGTATATCCATGCTCAAGGTTCAAGGGTCCCTTAATAAGCCAATTCTTTATTTGTGTCATAGCCTATAGAACCTATCCTTTAAGACTGTATGCACCCAATGATGCGATTCATATCATTAAAACAGATTACGACGTGATGTTGTGCGTATTCATGACATATGATCACATTAAAAAGAATAGGAATATTCCTTTTAGTCATGCACAGTTGGACAAAGAGTCGATCTACCTCACATCAGCTACCATGATACACAAATACTACCCACCGTACCCTAATCAAATTACCCTTATACTTACAGGTACCCCCTGTTCAAGTGCCAGCATCAGTGCCAGTCACGCCTACAGTACTATCACCGACCTCACCAGCTTCACCAGCTACACCAGTTTCACCTATAACTCCTACAACCCTACCTGCATCAATGGCATCACTTGCTGACATCCAAAACCTCATTGAACAACTGGAGGCCAGAATGAATGAGGCATTGGCTGCCTAAAGGACTGCCTTGATAGCTGAATTGGGTAATGGTAATGGTAATGGAAATGGGGCTTCAGTTGGGGGAAGTGGACCTGCTACCTCCAATCAGGGATCTGCTACTGAACCGGCAAACCCTGCCCTTAACCTGGATGACATGCCCTCCAGAACTGCTTCTGAGCTGGAAGCTCAGAAAATGAAAGAAAAACTAGAACTGCTGAAAAGGTCTGTTACTGCCCTTAAGACACACAAGGAAGTGGTGGACATGGACTCCTTGTCCTTGTTCCCCGAGGCAAGACTACCAACCAAGTTCAAAATGCCCAACATGGACAAGTTTGATGGAACCACTTGTCCCAAAACGCACCTGAAAATGTATGTAGGTGCCCTAAACCCGTTCGGACTGAACAGCGAGCTCCTTGCTCAGTTGTTTCAACAATCACTCACCGGTGCTGCTTTGAGGTGGTTTGTTAGCCTGGATCGGTCTAAGATGAAGACCTGGGAGGACATCTGCAATGCATTCAATTCCCAATATCACTATAATATGGAGGTGGATGTCACTCGGAGAGAGCTGGAAACCACCAAACAAAAGAACAATGAACCTTTTTCCTTGTTCCTTATGAGGTGGAGGGCCAAGGCCGTCCAAATGATCAACCGGCCTTCTGAGCAAGAACAGGTAGACATAATCATCAAGAATCTACTGCTTGTCTACCAACAACAATTGCAGACCCAGTACCTACCTACCTTCCAGTCGCTCATTGCTACTGCAACCAAGGTAGAGGATTTAATCCAAATGGGGCAATTGAAAGAAGACTCAGGAACCTCAAAATACAAGAAACCTAGCCAAGCTGGCAAAGTCCACGAAGTGGCAAGCATCACCCCCACGAATCCCTTACGTGTTGGAAATATGAGAAATGACAGTCAGTCAAGAAGAACCTATACTGATCTCGGGATGCCAATCCTTTTAGTGTTCCGAGAGGCTATCAAAGCAAACTACATCAAGCCTTTGGAAGCAAGGCCACCTCCCAACCCATTACCAAGGAACTATAGAGCAGACGAATACTGTGAGTACCATCAGGGCCACGGGCATAAGACTGAAGCGTGCTGGACGCTTAAGAACCGCATCCAAGACCTAGTAGACAACGGTTCCATTATTCCAAGAAGTAAGCCAAACATTAGCACTAATCCCTTACCAAACCACGGGGTAAATGCTATTGTTTCTGACCAGGAATTGATCGATCCTTTCGACCTATTCCTAGAAATGAATGACATCTGTGTCCTGGATCTGAATGACCTAACTGAAGAGCTCAACGCTATAACCAGGAGCGGGAGACAATATGAACCGTTAGTCTTGGACAAAGTCCAAAATAAACCCTACCAGAGGGCAGAGGAGCCAAAGGAAGACCTGGTACTTGCACAGCTAAAAAAGACACAAGCTAAGGTATCAATTTGGGAACTTCTGGCATCATCCTTTCCTCATCGCTAAGCTCTTTGCAAGGCTTTGAGTCAACTCCAAACATCGGTGGGGGTTAGCCCTGAAGTGCTGGTATCCACCCTCACCCAATCATCAAAGATGCAAAGCATCGAGTTTTCTGATGACGACTTACCCAAGGAGGGAGGCAGTCACAATAATGCCCTTTACGTCACAGTTCAAACCAGAGAAAAGACTGTGCCCATGGTTCTCATTGATAATGGGTCAGCACTGAACGTCTGCCCACTGAGGGTAGCCAGCTGTCTAGGGTTAGAAGAAAGAGATTTCATTCCATCAGACCAAATAGTCAAAGCCTACGATAGCACCCGGAGGGAAGTGTTGGGGGTTGCTACGCTGAAGTTAACAATTGGGCCAGCCATAATGGAGGTACCGTTCCAAGTAATCGATGTGCCAACTAGCTTCAACCTGCTTCTGGGTCGACCATGGATACATCATGCTAAGGCAGTACCTTCTTCACTGCACCAAAAGGTCAAGTTTCCTTATGAGGATAAGGTTATCACTATTCAGGGGGATGACTACAGCCAGCTCAAGAAGCCAAAGGGCCAGCCTCTCTTTGAGGTCAACCCTGAAACTGCCAATTTGCCCCTCTCGGGATTTCAATATGACACTGTGCAGTTCATAGAAGGAAAGGCTGCAAACTCTCGAATTCTCTTTGATTTCGGGCAGTGCAAATAAACTGCATAGTGCCTTTAATGCTTAAGATGTCCTATCTGCCGGGAATGATTATGGCAAGGTCCGAAAAGACATACCCCACACTGCAAGCCTGGGAGTGTCCGGTGAATGAAGGGACCTTTGGACTGGGTTACGAGCCCACTGACGAAGACCATGCTGAGAGAACCAGAAGGGGAAGGAAGGAGAGTATACAGATGCGGCCTTACCTCTTGACTCTGAATGGTTACTTCTGCAAACCGGGAGAAACGATTCCTTATCGTGGCTTCCAAGAACCATTTCGCTGCCCGACTGCCAAGAAGATGCTACCTAGGTTAGAAATATTCTCTGATGTCTGGGGCAACAAGCCCGAAACAATAACAGAACTAGAAGTGGAAGACTTCATGCAGCCCAGTCTCTTTGACGAGGTTGCAGTCATTACAGGAAGTGATGGGAATCAAGACCTGCTGAGCCTGATCAAGCCGTACGAAGGGCCTCTCACCAACTGGTACGCCGAGGAGGAGCGCGCTACTGATAAACCCCCTCCCAAGTCAAACCTAAAGTCTGTAATCAAGTCCTGTACTGAGTCTGAGTCTGACCCCGAGTCTGAAACCGAGTCAGAGTCTAGTTCCAGTTCTGAGTCGTCTGTGTCGGATTTAGAAAATCCAGATTTCAAATTTGATGTAATTTTTGAGGACAATTCCGTTATAATCAATAAAGGCTTGCAAATTCTTGACTACCCTGCGTGTCTATCTTTCCAAGCATTTCCAAGCAAAAATAATGAAGATCAAATAAATGAAATAAAAAATGAAAAGGAAAAAATAATAATTGGCAAAGAAGAAAATGAACATACATACATTGCATCTGATTGTGTGAATAGGGAACAAGTCAGTGGATGTTTGAAGAAGTTTGCCGATTGTTTCATGTGGAGGGCAAGTGACATCACGAGAATTGACCCGGCAATAGTGGTGCACGAGATTCCAGTATACCCTGAGGTTAAGCCAGTAAAACAGAAGCTAAGAAGGCTGAAAACAGAATGGTCCTTGAAAATCAAGGAGGAAGTGGCCAAGCAACTGGAAAATAAGTTCATAGAACCCATTGCCTACCCGACGTGGTTAGCAAACATAGTGCTGGTTTCTAAGAAGGATGGAAAAGTCAGAATGTGTGTGGATTACCGGGATTTGAATAAAGCATGTCCCAAGGATGACTTCCCCCTGCCACATATTGACTTGCTGGTGGACCGAATGGCTGGACACGAGATGGTCTCCTTGACTGATCTCGCTGTCGGATACAATCAAATAATGATGCATTTGCCAGACAAAGAAAAAATGGCATTCATCACAGAGTGGGGAACCTACTGCTACAGGGTTATGCCTTTTGGGCTCAAAAATGCCGGGGCAACCTATCAAAGAATGGCAACGACCATCTTCCACGACATGATTCACAAAGAAGTAGAAGTGTATGTGGACCATATGGTTGTTAAATCAAAAACAGCCGAAGAACATACAACAGCACTTGAGAAGTTCTTCCTTAGACTTCGAAAGTACAATTTAAAGCTCAACCCGGCAAAATGTCTGTTTGGAGCTACATCCGGAGTATTTCTGGGACATATGGTCACTCGGAAGGGCATAGAGATTGACCCTTCAAAAGCCAAAGCCATTCTAGAAATGCCAGCACTAAAGACGGAAAAGGAAGTTCGGGGTTTCCTGGGAAGGCTACAGTACATCAGCCGGTTCATTAATCAATTGGCCGATACTTGTGGTCCGATTTTCAAATTACTCAGGAAGAGAGTAGCCGTCAAATGGAATGAGGATTGTCAGAAAGCTTTCGACCAAGTCAAGCAATATCTATTATCCCCGCCAGTTTTACAACCACCAAGGCTAGGAAAGCCTTTGCTATTGTATCTATCAGTGACAGAAGAAGCGATGGGTGCAATGCTAGCTCAACAAGCAGAAGATACAAGGATAGAAAATGCCGTGTATTACCTCAGCAAAAGGATGCTAGAATATGAGCTAAAATACAATAAGATAGAGAAGTTGTGCCTGGCTCTAGTCTGGGCCTGTACAAAGCTGCAGCACTACCTCTCGTCTTACACTACATACGTTATTTCTGAATCGAACCCCTTGAAATTCCTAATGGAGAGGCCGGTTCTTGACTGTAAGATGGCTAAGTGGGTGTCGGTGCTCACAGCCTATGATTTAAAATTTGTGCAACGAAAGGCAGTGAAAGGCAGAGCCTTGGCTGATCAATTAGTAGAATTATCGGTCGAAGACCAAATGCCGGAGGTAGAATTTCCTGATGAAGACTTGTTGAGCTTGGAAAGTGAAGTCTGGGAAATGTACTTCGATGGAGCTTCAAACTACCATGGAAATGGGGTTGGAGTCGTATTCAAAACTCCTTGTGGAGAATACGTCCCAATCGCAGTCAAATTAGATTTCGACTGCACCAACAATGAAGCCGAGTATGAAGCTTGCATAAAGGGGTTAGAAGCAGCCCTGGAAAAGGAAATAAAAGTTCTCAAGGTTTTCGGGGATTCCAATCTAATAGTCTCCCAAGCTTTGAGAAAATGGAAAATTAAGGAAGAGCGTTTGGTTCCTTACCTACAATGCTTGGACGAATTGGCTCAGCAATTTGAGGATTTATCCTTCCACTACTTGCCGCGAGCCAAAAATCAGTTTGCTGATGCTCTAGCTACCTTGGCCTCCATGGTTAATATAGGGGGAGACCAAGTCATTCGACCTCTGACGGTTCGGCTACAGAAACAGCCAGCACATATCATGAATTTGGTCGATGACAAGCCCTGGTTTTGGGACATACAGAACTATCTTCAGAATGAAGCCTACCTGGAGGGATCCACTAAGACTGATCAACGGACATTGAGACAGTTAGCATCCAGATATTTCCTTACTGGGGGAGTTCTGTATAAAAGAAGTTGGAATGGCCTACACCTAAGGTGCGTTGATGAGGGAGAAGCTCAAACCATCACGGATTCCTTACATAATGGGGAGTCTGGTCCACACTTGCATGGGATAGCCTTGGCTCGGAAAATCGTGAACCTGGGTTATTACTGGTCAACCATGAATGCAGATTGCGTGAGGCACACGCAGAAGTGCCATGAGTGTCAAATTTTTGCTAAGCTGCAAAAATAGCCTCCGGTTAATTTGAATCCTATTGCTTCACCTTGGCCCTTCGCAACTTGGGGCATAGACGTGATCGGAAAAATCCACCCAAAGGCTTCCAATGGTCACCAATTTATCCTGGTTGCTGTTGATTATTTCACTAAGTGGATTGAGGCAGCCTCTTATTCGGTTTTGAATGCCAAGAAGGTGGCACAGTTCGTTCGTACTAACATCCTTTGTCTGTACAGAACGCCATTCGAGATCATTACTGATAACGGGTCCCACTTTCAAAGTGAATTTTCTAACCTGCTGAAGCAAAAGAAGATTCAACATCATAAGTCCTCACCCTACCGTCCACAAACAAGTGGGGCTGTAGAGGCTGCAAACAAGGCTATAAAAGTCATTTTGCAGAAGACAGTTAGAAAGCACAAAGCTTGGCATGAACAGTTGCCAAATGCTATATGGGGATATAGGACTTCAATCAGAACACCTACTGGGGCAACTCCATATTCCTTAGTGTATGGTATGGAAGCAGTGTTGCCTATTGAGCTGGAAGTTCAGTCGGCGAGAATTATCCAGGAAAGCCAGATCAGCGAAGTAGATTGGGCTAAGAATTATCATTTGCAACTCTTGGGTATGGATGAAAAGCGATTGCGAGCAATCCACCAAACTCAAGTTTACCAAAGAAGAATGGCTAGGCATTTTAATAAGAAGGTCAAAGACCGAAAGCTGGAAGAAGGTTGTTTGGTCCTGAAGGAGATTAGACAGCCAATCATAGACCCATGTGGAAAGTTTCATCCTCATTGGGCTGGACCCTATGTGTTGAAGAAGATATTATCTGGCGGAGCCGTCATCTTGACTGATTTAGATGGTTTGGAGTTTACAAATCCATGTAATTTAGATCAGTTAAAAAGATATTATGTGTAATTATAATCATTGCATGATGTAATAATGAACTACATTAGACCTGATTCTCTTCGGAAAAAAGAAATTATGTATCGGAGATATGTAGGCAGCCCTCTTTGGGCGCGGTCTAAACATTAATAAAAAAAATCACTCCATAATTCTTTCTTCTTTGCCAACAATAATAAAAAAAATGAAAAAAGAAAAAAAAAGAGAAAAACCTGCTAAGTCGAAAACCCGAAAGGGCGGCTTAGGCAAAAATGGGTAGCTCGCTAAGCTGAAAACCCGAAAGGGCGGCTTAGGCAAAAATTAGAGCTTAAATAAATAAAGTTGGAAGATGCTTGGAAAGCTTAAAAGACAAATCACATTCTCAATTAAAGCAATAAAGTCAAGCAGTCCGAAGTCAAGCAAAAAGCAAAAGAGTCCAATAAATAAATAATGAAGTCTGAGTCCAAGTCCAAGTCCAAATAAAAAAAGCCAAAAATCCAAAGTCAAAAACAAAAAAAGCCAAAAGCCTATAGGAGTCTAGGAGTCCCGTCTCCTCCGTGGGGCAACACCCTCTGAGTCATCCCTAGCTGCTGAACTCTCTCCAGCCTCGCCTGTCCAGGGAGCCAACACAATCTCCTCATCGGTCCCAACCTCATTGTCAGCGTCACCCTGAACCCAACCTTCAAGTGAACTCAGCAGTGCGTTCCTCCTTGGCCTATCAACTGGCCAGACAATGGCAATGAACCAAGCCCGATACTCAGGAGAAGTCTGAACACCGACAGGATTAGGTAAAGGCCTAACCATGTGATGGTCTCTAACCCAAGCCCTAAGGACGGCTCGGGTAACACCCGGAGTAATGGCTGAATCAGCTGAAAAGTCATCCATAATTGGGACAGTCTGGTCTATCGCCATCTGCCTCAAAACGTGCGAAGCGCAGTACCAAGTGCAATGTGTAAGGCCTAAAAGGTAAACCCGCCAATGCAACCCATATCCTCCATTTGCCGAACCATGGGGCAGAGGCGCAAATCCCCAAAGCCTGGGTCCTGGTTAAATAAGAAACCAGCTAATAAGCAAAAGACCAAGGCCCGCATCCTCAGCCTCATCCGGTTTGGGTCATCTGAATGGACCTCTGAAAATTCATCAATCAGGGGCAACAGAACTGCTTTCTGGTCACCAACAATCATGGCCTTACCTTGTGGTCGGCTGAACTGAAACAGGCTTTCAAACGACCGAACATACCCAATTCTCACCTCATGCTTGACCAAAGGGGCATTGGGGTCACACCCTATGATAGCACAGAATTCCTCAAAGAGAGGGCACATCTCCTCCATCATGGCCCCGAACCGGAAAACGTGGGCCTCTGGGTCCCAAAGTCTGATGCAGAGGCCCGTAAAAAGTCCCAGTCAACTACTACCCCCCTAAGTGTAATGATAGGAGAGAGACCATACCTTCCCAAGTTGATCTTTTCGACTTTGGAGAGACTCCTAGTCCAACTGTGCATGTTGTGGTTAAAAAAAGGATTCATCTTTGAAAAAAAAAAAAAGAAGAAAGAATGAGAGAAGAAAATAGCTGAAATTTGCCTTTTGGCTCAATTTTCGAGAGAAGATGAGGAGTATGAAAAAAGAGGACAAAAACAGGTTTTTATAGTGAAAAGCGCGCCCGGAGGCGGTTGCCACTGCAAAAAAAAAAAAAAAAAAAAATTCTTTGGTGCATATAAAATTCTATGGGCCGAAAAGAAAAAATCTCTTTTTCAAAAAAAAAAACGAACAAACAAACTCGTTTTCTTTCAAATTTGATAATCATGCATACATATAAAATTTTCAGTACTAACCAAATGCAGGTACAGTCAAAGTTCAGTACAGAAGTACAGTCAAAGTTCAGTTTAGAAGTACAGTAAAAGTTCAGTACAGAAATACAGTAAAGAAAGAAAAAAAAAACAAACAAGAAAAATCCAGCAACTATCAGCGACGGGGCCTCCTCCTCCTCTGATCATCAAAGGCCCTATGAGTCCAGGACGAAGTTAGTTCTTGCTGCATCCCAAGAATCAGCTCCATCATCTAATTGACCAACCCGACAGGAACCTGGAAATCATACAAAGGAAAATACGAGTCAATATCAAATCTCTTATGAATCCTTTTTGTGAGAGATTTGTCAGTCTTTACCTCAGTAATGTCCTCGGAAGGAAGAGCCAGGCGATCCACACTCTCCAGGGAGACCACCCGAAAAGCTGGAGCGCCATCAGGAGGATAGTAGGGAATGCTGTATGGAAGACGCAAATTGGCCAGGTCTAGGTGAAGCGGCCCGGTAGCCTCCGAAATAGCCTGGGGAGCCCTGGAAGGACCTGTCGAGCGGTTAGGCCCGGCCCGAGATGGACCCTCAACTGGAGTCGAAGAAGTGGGATCAGTCATAGGCCTCCTCCTTGGAGTCCTAGTCGAGGGACCCGAAGCCCGAGAAGAATGGGTGGCAGGCGGCTGGGAATGTGTCGATCTCTGAAAACTATCGAGCCGAGCTCCAATGGGCTGCATCAAAGAGATTCTGTAGAACTCGGCATAATCTCCCTCCAGGATGAACTCCATATGTGGAATACCCTCAGTATGGACGTTGGTGAGAATCATATGCTTGCCCGCTCGCATGTCCTCAAGAGGGGAATAAGGGACAGAACGACAGCCTCTTATCTGAAGGTCTACCCTCTCGCCCAAATAGTATCGTCTCAGGACGGGGTGCGACAATACCACTCTCCGCCAAGACAGGGCATCCAACCACTGGAAGCGGAAGTTGACCTGAATCCAGCTCTGTAGACGGGCAGCCATCGCCCCCACCTCAACCTTTAAAAGATGCAAATATGTTAATAAATTCTTTTTATTTAACATAGTCAAGAATTACTAAACACATACCTGCGCCAGAGTGCAAGTATCAAAAAAGGCTCTCAGATCCCTCAGTGATTTCTTGCGATGAACAGTTTGAAGGTTTGATCGGTACCATCTCCAAGCCGAAGGTACCAGCCCTAATCCAAGGTCAGCATGAATCAGCTCTAGGCGAGTGTAAGGAAAGTACTCAAATGCCCAAGTCTGCAAAAAAAAAAAAAAAGAGAGAGAAGAAGCAAGAATCAATGGAAAAAATCAAGATGAACAGAAAAACACAGAAAGGGAGAATGTTCTTTACATTACCTCCCAGAAGTAGTAGGTCCCGCTGAGTTTGCAGTGGCCCCGACTTAGATCACTCATGTCGTCGTACATGCGACTCAAAATGGCACCGGCCTAGTCCTACTCCGCAAGATGGGCCATGTTTTCCAAACTCTTCAAGATGGAAGGATTAAACTTCTCTTTCCTGTTAGACCAGAAGGTCGAAGCAAACAGCAGCAGCAAAGTAAATCTAGCCACCTGAGTAGCCGTCAGCTCTCCCCGCCTGTATCTAGCATAAATGTCGTGGGCCTAGAGGTATAACCAGCGTCTGGAAACACTCAAAGCCGGAGTAGCAGAGCCTGGTCCGACGATCCGAGGCAGGTCTATCCCAATCAGCTCCATCATCCGGTCAGGGGAAATGTCTGTCCTCCAGTCATCATATAACTCGATCGGTTGAGTGCCAAAAGGGATCCCGGAAATCACAGAAAAGTCCGCAGGGGTCATTGTCAACTCGCCCCAAGAAAAGTGGAAAGTATTGGTAGTGTCCCACCATCTCTCGGCCAAAGCACCCAGTAACTCCTTGTGGCTGTACCAACCCACGTCGAAATGCCTCAGGTAGCCCAGATGGGACGGACTGATAATTGCTCCAACCGGGTTGTTTTGATCAAATATTTTGAGCGGAATCTCGGTCACCGAAGTCTCACCCACATCCAATTTGATATGTGGGTCCTAAAAGGTAAAGCAATCTAAGAGTTATTCCTCGGTTCCTTACTAAGGATAATGTCTTAGTTCTACCCTAGCATGCATACTAATAAGACAGTAAGTGCAGAAAAATACCAAAATTCACAATTCGGCCTAAGGCCCAAAATTCACAATTCGGCCACAGAGGCCCAAAATTCACAATTTGGCCACAGAGGCCCAAAATTCACAATTTAGCCTAAGGCCCAAAAAAAATTCCACAATTTGGCCTAAGGCCCAAAAGGTAAATAAACATATAAAAAGTAAAAGGGAGCTTACCTGGGCGAAGATGCCGGTTACGGAGGTGTGAGTGTCAGCGTCCACCGTAAGATCGACATCGTCAAGGGAAATCCCTAGAGACTCCAGAAAATCCTCACCGCTAAGATCTAAGGAAGCCATGGAGGAAGGAAGCTTGGAAGCTTTAGAAATTGAGAGAATTTGAGAGAACTCTTTGATGTGGAGAGTGTAGAATGAATGAAAAATGAGAATTTCAAGCTATTTATGAGGAAAAGGCTAAAAGGCGGGTCTTCTAGACGCGTCCAATTTTCGCCTTCAAAATTTGTGTCTCAGACAACCACCGACTCCCATAAATCATTTTTATGGTTGCCGGTGGGGGGCAACTGTGAATACCCAAATTTTGAGGCTCAAAGAGCCAGTTTTCCCGGACTGCAAACAGTCCGGCCGGACCGGAGGCCATTCGGGAAGTTCACTGAAAGTATGCCAATATGGTACTTGAAACGTCCGCAAAATTACGAGGATCGCAGAACTGATCCCGGAATATTTTTTGGAGGCCCGGAACTCCCGAAAAAGCCTCCAGAATAAAAGACTCTCACGCTCGCCGGCCACGGCGGCAGCAGCCGCCGGACACCGCGGCGCCTGCCGCCCGCCACGGCAGCTGAGGCCGCCGGACCCGGCAGCGCCGGCCGTCGGACCGGGCGGCCGCGGCCGCCGGCCTCCGGCGGCAGTAGCAGCGGCCATCGACCTCAGGCGGCACCAGCCTCCGCCTCAGGCGGCAGCTGCCGCTGTTAATACCCAAATTTTGAGGCTCAAAGAGCCAGTTTTCCAGGACTGCAAACAGTCCGACTGGGCCGGAGGCCATTCGGAAAGATCACCGGAAGTGTATCAATATGGTACTTAAAACGTCCGGGACGTCGCGAGGATCGCGGAACTGGTCTTTGAATATTTTTTGGAGGTCCGAAACTCCCGAAAAAGCCTCCGGAACGAAAAATTAGCAAACCTGCCGGCCTCGGAGGCTCAAGCCGCCGGACACGGCGGCTCTGGCCGCCTGCTCCGACAGCTCGGGCCGCCGGCGCCGGCGGCCCAGGCCACCGAGCCCGGCTGCCCAGGCCGTCGGCCGCCGAGCCCGGCGGCCCAGGCTGCCAAACAGTCCGTTTTTTGCCTATAAATTGGCCTCGATGTCTTCATTTCAACTGACTCAGTCTGTGTTGACGGACTCTCCTTCTCCCATACGCTCCTTGCGATTCTTTACTGCTTTTCTGCATTTAGCATAGGCTTTTATTATTTTATTGTTGTGATACTTGGTCACTTAAATTAAATCAAATTAATCAATATTCCCCTAACGAGGAGCTTAACTTGGAGTTTTCAAGCTGAAACTAAGAAGCGGCCGTCGAATAAATCAGGTACATAACTAAACCCTGTCTATTTAATTTCGACATTTCATGCATATTTCTCTTCTACTCCTAAATTCTACAACTGCATAAATGCATTCATGTCATCAATTTGGCAAATAAAACTGCCTCAATTGTATGATTAAGCATAAATGCCCGGTTAATTAATAATCGTGGTATTAAAGCCTAAAATCTGACAATATTGGCTTAAAATATCTGGTCAATCAATGACTATGGTATAATCGCCTTTATTTCGAACAGTCTGGCTTGAGTCCAATTAATCAATAATTGTGGCTAAATAGCCTTAATTAAACACGTTTTTTTGGCAATAAATTGCCTACATTGCAATTCAATTGATCACTTTTGGCAAACAAATTGCCTATAAGTAGATCAATCCTTTTTTTAGCGACAAATCGCTTAAATCCAAATCTTTGGCAAAAATGCCTTGAATTAATCAATCTTTTGGCTAAAAGCCTTGAAATTAATCAATTTTCGCAACAATCGCCCAATCACTTGTTGGCAAACAAATTGCCTAAATAAATTCATTTTGGCTAAAAGCCTTCAAATCAAACACTTTTGGCAAATAAATTGCCTAAATCAACTCATTTTGGCTAAAAGCCCTAAATCAATCATTTTGGCGACAATCGCCCAATCAACATTTTTGGCAAAAATTGCCTAAATCAATCTTTTGGCTAAAAGCCTTCAAATCAACACTTTTGGCAACAAATGCCTAAAAATCAATCAATCTTTGGCAAAATGCCTAAACAAAATGCACAAAGCATACACACACTCATGCATTAAGCATACCCATTCAAAGCCCTTTTAAAAAGGCCTATCGAACTACGTTGACTTTGATCTTCCATTCGAACGGAAGTACGTAGGCACGTTTGGGATTTAACCCCGAGCGGCAAGTCGAAATCATATAAACATTCCATTTGGTCCAATCATTTCATTCACCCTGCAAAAGCATTCATTCATAGGTTAGTTCATCAGCATGACATAGTCTCGGGATCCAACTCGGGTTCGTAGACCATACCTTAAACATTGGGATAATTAATCTAGTAATTAGGTTAATTAAAATTGGAGTCACTTAGGGTTTTTTCCTAGTTTACCTTAAAATAATTAAACAAAGTGGCGACTCATACATTCACGTGCATTTCTGCCCTTAGTCACATGCATTCATATGCTATATGTTGTCGAGGTAGGGGTTCACAGCCGCCCTCCAGGGCGGCAGTGGCCGCCCTCAGCCCGATTTTTTGCCTAAAAATTGGCCCCGATGTCTTCATTTCAACTCACTCAGTCTGTGTTGACGGACGCTCCTTCTCCCTTACGCTCCTTGTGATTCTTTACTGCTTTTCTGCATTTAGCATAGGCTTTTATTACTTTATTGTTGTGATACTTGGTCACTTAAATTAAATAAAATTAATCAATATTCCCCAAACGAGGAGCTTAACTTGGAATTTTAAAGCTGAAGCTAAGAAACGGCCGTCGATTAAATCAGGTACATAAACGAAACTCGACCTATTTAATTTTAGCACTTCATACATGCTTCTCTTCTACTCCTAATTCTACAACTGCATAAATGCATTCATGTCATCATTAGGCAAATAAACTGCCTCAATTAAATGATTTTAGGCTAAATGCCCGGTTAATTAATAATCGTGGTATTAAAGCCTAAATCCGACAATATTGGCTAAAGCCTAGTTAATCAATGACTATGGTATGATCGCCTTTATTTCGAACAGTTTGGCTTAAGTCCAATTAATCAATAATTGTGGCTAAAAGGCCTTAATTAAACACGTTTTCTTGGCAGTAAATTGCCTACATTGCAATTCAATTGATCTCTTTTGGTAAAATAAATTGCTTATAAGTGAGATTAGTCTTTTTTAGCGACAAATCGCTTAAATCGAAGCTTTGGCAAAAAGCCTCTAATTAATCAATCTTTTGGCTAAAAGCCTTAAAACCAACCAATTTTGGCGACAATCGCCCAATTAAACACTTTTGGCAAACTAATTGCCTAAATCAACTCTTTTGGCTAAAAGCCTTTAAATAATCAATTTTGGCGATAATGCCTAAATCATATCAATTTTTGGCAACAATTGCCTAAATCAATCTTTTGGCTAAAAGCCTTAAATCAACACTTTTGGCAACAACTGCCTAAATCAAATCAATCAATTTTTGGCAAAATGCCTAAATAAAATGCACGAAGCATACACACACTCATGCATAAAGCATACCCATTCAAAGCCCTTTAAAAAAGGCCTATCGAACTACGTTGACTTTGATCTTCCATTCAAACGGAAGTACGTAGGCACGTTCGGGATTTAACCCCGGGCGGCAAGTCGAAATCACATAAACATTTTCATTGGTCCAATTACATCATCTTCCTTGTAAAGCATTCATTCATAGGTTAGTTCATCAGCATGACATAGTCTCGGGATCCACCTCGGGTTAGTAGACCATGCCTTAAACATTGGGATAGTTAATCTAGCAATTAGGTTAATTAAAAATTGGAGTCACTTAGGGTTTTTTCCTAGTTTACCCTAAAATAATTAAACAAGGTGGCGACTCATACATTCACGTGCATTTCTGCCCTAGTCATATGCATCATATGCCTGTGTGTTTTCGGGGGAGGGGTTCACAATGCCATAATTCTTAATTATATAAATCTTAATCTACTACTACCACAATAGTCACTTCTGCTCTGTTGCTACTCTTCTAGTCTTCGAGCAGTAACCACAGTCTTTAACCTGCGCGTGATAAAAATCAACGCGCTGAGTATAAAACTCAGTGGTGCTCATAATTCAGATACTTACTAAAGTTGCGATGACAACTTACTTAAAACACAAATTACATAAAATCATTAAATTTCCACAGACATTTACATTTATAGCAAAAGAAATATCAAATAAACTATTAATTAATAACATAAAGAAATATCAAATTACATTTACATTTATTAAATCATTACTTGCACATTTATTATACCAATACACATGTACCTGAATATCATGCTTTGAAAATTCATTTCCAAAGTAAGGTTTACTAAAATAATATGATCTTCCATGACATGATTCACAAAGAAGTAGAAGTGTACGTGGACGATATGGTTGTTAAATCAAAAACAGCTGAAGAACATACAACAGCACTTGAAAAGTTCTTCCTTAGACTTCGAAAGTTCAATCTAAAGCTCAACCCGGCAAAATGTCTGTTTGGGGCTACATCCGGAGTATTTTTGGGGCATATGGTCAGTCGGAAGGGCATAGAAATTGACCCTTCAAAAGCCAAAGCCATTCTGGAAATGCCCGCACCAAAGACGGAAAAGGAAGTTCGGGGTTTCCTGGGAAGGCTACAGTACATCAGCCGGTTCATTAATCAATTGGCCGATAGTTGTGGTCCGATTTTCAAACTACTCAGAAAAGGAGTAGCTGTCAAATGGAATGAGGATTGTCAGAGAGCTTTCGACCAAGTCAAGCAATATTTGTTATCCCCACCGGTTTTACAGTCACCAAGGCTAGGAAAGCCTTTGCTATTGTACCTATCAGTGACAGAAGAAGCAATGGGTGCAATGCTAGCTCAACAAGCAGAAGATACAAGGATAGAAAATGCCGTGTATTACCTCAGGAAAAGGATGCTAGAATATGAGTTAAAATACAATAAGATAGAGAAGTTGTGTCTGGCCCTGGTCTGGGCCTGTACAAAGCTGCAGCACTACCTCTCGTCTTACACCACATATGTCATTTCTGAATTGAACCCCTTGAAATTCCTTATGCAGAGGCCAGTTCTTGACTGTAAGATGGCTAAGTGGGTGTCAGTGCTCGCAGCCTATGATTTAAAATTTGTACAACGGAAGGCAGTGAAAGGCGGAGCCTTGGCTGATCAATTAGAAGAATTATCGGTCGAAGACCAGATGCCAGAGGTAGAATTTCCTAATGAAGACTTGTTGAGCTTGGAAAGTGAAGTCTGGGAAATGTACTTCGATGGAGCTTCAAACTACCATGGAAATGGGGTCGGAGTTGTATTCAAAACTCCTTGTGGAGAATACATCCCGATAGCAGTCAAATTAGATTTCGACTGCACCAACAACGAAGCCGAGTATGAAGCTTGCATAAAGGGTTTAGAAGCAGCCCTGGAAAAAGAAATAAAGATCCTCAAAGTTTTCGGAGATTCTAATCTAATAGTCTCCCAAGCTTTGAGAAAATGGAAAATTAAGGAAGAGCGTTTGGTTCCTTACCTACAACGCTTGGACGAATTGGCTCAGCAATTTGAGGATTTATCCTTCCACTACTTGCCACGCGCCAAAAATCAGTTTGCTGATGCTCTGGCTACTTTGTCCTCCATGGTTAATGTAGGGGGAGACCAAGTCATTCGACCTCTGACAGTTCGGCTTCAGAAACAGCCAGCACATGTCATGAATCTAGTCGATGACAAGCCCTGGTTTTGGGATATACAGAATTATCTTCAAAATGAACCCTACCCGGAGGGGTCCAACAAGACTGATCAACGGACATTGAGACAGTTAGCGTCTGGATATTTCCTTAATGGGGGAGTTCTGTATAAAAGAAGTTGGAATGGCCTGCACCTAAGGTGCGTTGATGAGGGAGAAGCTCAAGCCATCATGGATTCCTTACATAATGGGGAGTCCGGTCCACACATGCACGGGATAGCTCTGTCTCGAAAAATTATGAACCTGGGTTATTACTGGTCGACTATGACTGCAGATTGCGTGAGGCACGCGCGGAAGTGCCATGAGTGTCAAATTTTTGCTAAGCTTCAAAAACGGCCTCCGGTCAATTTGAATCCTATTGCTTCACCGTGGCCTTTCGCAACTTGGGGCATAAACATGATCGGAAAGATCCACCCGAAGGCCTCCAATGGCCATCAATTCATCTTTGTTGCTGTTGATTATTTCACTAAGTGGATTGAGGCAGCTTCTTATTCGGTCTTGAATGCCAAGAAGGCAGCACAGTTCGTTCGTACCAACATCCTTTGTCGGTACGGAATGCCATTCGAGATCATAACTGATAATGGGTCTCATTTTCAGAGTCAATTCTCTGATTTGTTGAATGAGAAGAAGATTCAACATCATAAGTCCTCTCCCTATCGTCCACAAACAAATGGGGCTGTAGAGGCTGCAAACAAGGCTATAAAAGTCATTTTGCAGAAGACGGTGAGAAAGCATAAAGCTTGGCATGAACAGTTGCCAAATGCTCTATGGGGATATAGGACTTCAATTAGAACGCATACCGGGGCAACCCCATATTCCCTAGTGTATGGTATGGAAGCAGTGTTGCCTATCGAGCTGGAGGTTCAGTCAGCGAGAATCATCCGGGAAAGCCAGATCAGCGAAGCAGATTGGGCTGAGAATTATCATTTGCGACTCTTGGGTATGGATGAGAAGCGATTACGAGCAATCCACCAAACTCAAGTTTACCAGAGAAGGATGGCACGACACTTTAATAAGAAGGTCAAAGACCGAAAACTAGAAGAAGGTTGTTTGGTCTTGAAAGAGATTAGACAACTAGTCACAGACCCACATGGGAAGTTCCGTCCTCATTGGGCTGGACCCTATGTGTTGAAGAAAATACTGTCCGGCGGAGCCGTCATTTTGACTGATTTAGATGGTTTGGAGTTCACGAATCCCTGTAATTTAGATCAGTTGAAAAGATATTTTGTATGATTAGCATTGCATAATGTAAAAAGAGCTACATTAGACCTGATTCTCTTTGGAAAAAAGAAATTATATATCAGAGATATGTAGGCAGCCCTCACTGGGCGCGGTCTAAACATTAATAAAAAATCATTTCATAATTCATTTCTTCTTTGCCAAAAAAAAAATGAGAGGAAAGAAAAGAAAAAAAAGTGAAAAAAAAGAATAACCCGCTAAGTTGAAAACCCGAAAGGGCGGCTTAGGCAAAAGTCGGGGCCCGCTAAGTTGAAAACCCAAAAAGGGGCGGCTTAGGCAAAAATGGGTAGCTCGTTAAGTTGAAAACCCGAAAGGGCAGCTTAGGCAAAAATTAGAGCTTGAAATAAATAAAGTTGGAAAATGCTTGGAAATCTAAAAGATATTCTCAATTTAAGCTAAAAAGTCAAATCTCATTCTAATAGCAGCCCAAAGTCAGGCAGAAAGCAATAAATCCAAACAAAATAAACAAATGATGAAATCTAAGTCCAAGTCCAAAGCAAAGAAAAAACATACATCCAAAGTCCAAGTTCCAAATAAAAAAAAAAAAACAAAACAAAAGCCTATAGAAGTCTAGGTATCCCGTCGCCTCCGTGGGGCAACATCTTCCGAGTCATCCCTAGTTGGTAAACTCTGCCCAACCTCGCCTGTCCGAGGAGCCAACACAATCTCCTCGCCAGTCCCAACCTCATCATCAGCATCAGTCTGAACCCAACCTTCGAGTGCACTCAGCAGTGCGGTCCTCCGTGGTCTCTCAATCGGCCAGACAGTGGCAATGAACCAGGTTCGATACTCAGGAGGAGTCTGAACACCGACAGGGTTAGGTAAAGATCTAACCACATGATGATCTCTAACCCAAGCCCTAAGGACGGCTCGGGTAACACCTGGGTAATGGCTGAATCAGCTGAAATGTCATCCATAATCGAAACAGTCTGATCTATCCCCATCTGCCTCAAAACGCGCGAAGTGCAGTACCAAGTACAATGTGTAAGGCCTAAAAGGTAAACCCGAGTATGGCGGAAGCTAACCTGGATAAAGCGGGTGATGCATACCAGGCAATGAACCACAGTACCTCATTGGGACCCAACTCAATCAACCATGAAGTCCAAGCATCAGTAGACGGATGGGTGATCAGGATCCTTCACATACGATACTGAGTGGGATTGTAAGGCAAGAAAGTAGGAGCAGCAACCACTAGGAGGTGGTCCTTCAACCAAACCTGAGTAATGGATCCTTTCTATTACAAACGAATGAACTAAAAGAAGAAAAGAATAAGGAAAAGGAAAGGGGAAATACCTGGAGAATAATAGGAGAGACTGTCCAGTCATCGAACCCTAAAGCAGCCCTGTCAAGGCTCCAAATGGTCTCTACCAGCACAATGCCGCCAATGCAGCCCATATCCTCCATTTGCCGAACCATGGGGCAAAGGCGCAAATCCCCAAAGCCTGGGTCCTGGTGTGAATACTCAAATTTTGAGGCTCAAAGAGCCATTTTTTCCGGACTGCAAACAGTCCGGTCGGACTGGAGGTCATTCAAAAAGTTCACCGGAAGTGTGCCAATATGGTACTTGAAATGTCCGAAAAATTACGAGGATCACGGAACTGGTCTCGGAATATTTTTTGGAGGTCCGGAACTCCCGGAAAAGCCTCCGGAACGAAAAAAGAAAAAAGAGAGGGGAAAAGGCACACATGCCCGCCCGCGGGGGTGGGCATGCCCGCCCAGGCCAAGCGGGCACGCCCGCCCAGCCCAGGCGGGCACGCCCGCCCTCGAAGGCGGGCAGGGGCGCCCGGGGTCACGTTTTTTTCCTATAAAAAATGGCTCTGGGGCTCCGTTTTGAGACACTCAGTCTGTGTTGACGGACGCTCCTTCTCCCTCACGCTCTTTGCGATTCTTTTACTGCTTTTTCTGCATTTTTAATTTAGTTTTATTGCTTTCTTCCTTTGTTATTTGGTCACTAAAATTAAATTAATTAAAATTCCCTTAACGAGGAGCTTAACCTGGAGTTAAGAAGTGGCCGTCGATTAAATCAGGTACGTAAACTAAACTCTGCCTCTTTAATTTTAGCACTTCATGCATGCTTCTCTTCTACTCCTTATAACTCTACAACTGCATAAATGCATTCGCATCACAATTAGGCAAATAAACTGCCTCAGTTAAATATGATTAAGCTTTAATGCCCGGTTAATCAATAATCGTGGTATTAAGCTTAAATCCGACAATATCGGCTAAAAGGACCTAGTTAATCAATAACTACGGTTTAATTGTCTTTATTTCGAACAGTCCGGCTTAAGTCCAATTAAGCAATAATTGTGGCTAAAAAGCCTTAATCAATCACGTGTTGGCAATAAATTGCCTACAATTAAATCAACCACATTTTGGCAACAAATTGCCCATGGTTCAATCAATTTTTGGCAAATGAATTGCCTATAAATTAGATTAACCACTTTTTAGCGACAAATCGCTTAAATTACAATTTTTTAGCTAAAAGCCTTCACACTATTGCTTTTGGCAAATAAATTGTCTTAAGTCAATCAATTTTGGCGACAATCGCCCAATCATCAACTTTTGGCAATAAATTGCCTAAATCAATCTTTTTGGCTAAAAGCCTTACAATCAATCATTTTGGCGACAATCGCCTAAAATCAATCATTTTGGCAATCAAATTGCCTAAATCACTCTTTTTGGCTAAAAGCCTTAAAATCAAGCATTTTGGCGACAATCGCCTAAATCACGTCAATTTTTGGCAACAATTGCCTAAATCAATCCTTTTGGCTAAAAGCCTTAAATCAACATTTTTGGCTAAAAGCCTTAAATCAACATTTTTGGCGATAAACGCCTAAATCAAATCAATCAATTTTTTTTGGCAAAATGCCTAAACAAAATGCACAAAGCATACACACACTCATGCATAAAGCATATCTATTCAAAGCCCTTCTAAGAAGACCTATCGAACTACGTCGACTTTGATCTTCCATTCAAACGGAAGTACGTAGGCACGTTCGGGATTTAACCCCGAGCGGCAAGTCAAAATCGCATAAACACTTTCATTGGTCCAAATCATATCTTGCAAAGCATTCATTCTTTGGTTAGTTCATCAACATGACATGGTCTCGGGATCCACCTCGGGTTCGCAAACCAGGCCTTAGACATTGGGATAATTAATCTAGTAATTAGGTTAATTAAAATTGGAGTCAACTTAGGGTTTTTCCTAGTTTACCCGAAAATAATTAAACAAGGTGGCGACTCATACATTCACGTGCATTTCTACCCTTAGTCACATGCATTCATATGCTATGATATTTGGGGGAGGGGTTCACAGTTTGGCGACTCTGCTGGGGATGATTATGTAATCTTTTTGCATAAGTGGACTACAATTGCTGCATAGACTAACCGGCCCTTCTATAGGGCATTATTTTACTATGTTTTGTTTTGCAGGGTACCTTGACATGAATCGAGTGTTCTTTCTTTAAGAATACTTGATGAGAAAATTTGAACTTAATTGACACATTTGATTAAACCATTTAAACTTGTTGATTTATTTGCACGATTGAGAATCTTTTTCTCCATTGCATAAAAAATGAATTTCAAATGAATTTCTTCTCTCTCTGTTCAAACTTCTGAGTTTGGATAGTAAGTAGCGCTGATCAGCAGGTCTCTTTGATTATGTCGACGGACAGCCAAAGCATCCTCCCTGTTACCGCAAACCATCCCTAATCCTTTTAGGGGTGGCCCATGAGTATGCGTACCATTGGACCCACGCGAAACTCTTTGTTTCACATGTGGTTAGGTATATCCTTACTCAAGGTTCAAGGGTCCCTTTATAAGCCAATTCTCTATTTGCGTCATAGCCTATAGTACCTATCCTTTAGGACTGTATGCACCCAATGATGCTGAATCACTCCATTAAAATGAATTATGTTGTGATGTCGTGCTCATTCACACATTCACACATTCACCCCATACTTCACAAAAAATTCACAATTTGGCCTAAGGCACAAAATTTCACAATTTGGCCCCAGAGGCCCAAAAATTCTCAAGTTGGCCATAGAGGCCCAAAAATTCCCAATTTGGCCCCAAAGGCCCTAAAATTCATAATTTGGCCACGAAGGCCCAAAAATTCTCAATTTGGCCACAGAGGCCCAAAAATTCCCAATTTGGCCCTTAAGGCCCTAAAATTCATAATTTGGCCCCGAAGGCCCAAAAATTCTCAATTTGGCCCCAAGGGCCCAAAAATTCTCAATTTGGCCCCTAAGGCCCAAAAATTTCCAATTTGGCCCCGAAGGCCCAAAAACTCCCAATTTGGCCCCTAAGGCCCAAAAAATTCTCAATTTGGCCCCGAAGGCCCAAAAAATTCTCAATTTGGCCCCTGAGGCCCAAAAGTTCCCAATTTGGCCATAGAGGCCCAAAAATTCACAATTTGGCCCCTAAGGCCCAAAAATTCACAATTTGGCCCCTAAGGCCCAAAAATTCTAAATTTGGCCCCTGAGGCCCAAAAGTTTCCAATTTGGCCACAGAGGCCCAAAAATTCACAATTTGGCCCCAAAGGCCCAAAAATGCCCAATTTGGCCACAAAGGCCTAAAAGTTCACATTTTGGCCCCTAAGGCCCAAGAAAAAATTTTCTTTGAGAACTTAGGGCCATTCGAAAAGTCGAGGTGTCCTACCATACCAACATTACCCTACCACATAAGGTCAGACCGTCCCATCTCACAGGGTCAAGTCCAAATACCTTACCCATACACTACCCTACCTCACACTATCTCACATACCCTATGAAAACACCTTATATAGGATAGTCTAATCATTTTGACTATGTCCTTTCATAGGTACCCCTCCAAAGACCACCTGTACCCGAAACACCAATTGAGCTCTCATCCACAAGTCCAACAACTCCAGCTGCACCAATGGCATCACTCACTGACGTCCAAAACCTCATTGAGCAACTGGAGGCCAGAATGAATGAGGCCTTAGCTGCATAGAGGACTGCCCTGATAGCTGAACTAGGTAATGGCAATGGAAATGAGGCTTCAGCTGGGGGAAATGGACCTACTACTTCCAATCGGGGACCTGCTACTGAGCCAACGAACCCTATCCTAAACCTGGATGACATGCCTGCCAGAACTGCTTCTGAGCTGGAAGCTCAGAAAATAAGAGAGAAACTAGAACTGCTGGAAAGGTCAATCACTGCCCTTAAGACACACAAGGAAGTTGTGGACATGGACTCCTTGTCCTTGTTCCCTGAAGCCAGACTGCCGACTAAGTTCAAAATGCCCAACATGGACAAGTTTGACGGAACCACTTGTCCCAAAACGCACCTGAAAATGTATGTGGGTGCCCTCAACCCGTTTGGCCTGAACAGCGAGCTCCTTGCTCAGTTGTTTCAACAATCACTCACTGGTGCTGCTTTGAGATGGTTTGTTAGCCTAGACCGGTCTAAAATGAAGACCTGGGAAGACATCTGCAATGCGTTTAATACGCAATACCACTATAATATGGAGGTTGATGTTACCCGGAGGGAGCTGGAAATCACTAGACAAAAGAACAATGAGCCTTTCTCCTCGTTCCTTTCGAGGTGGAGAGCCAAAGCTGCTCAAATGATCAACCGACCCTCTGAACAGGAACAAGTTGACATAATAATTAAGAATTTACTGCCTGTCTACCAGTCACAGCTTCAAACACAGTACTTGCCTACGTTCCAATCGCTCATTGCAACTGCAACTAAGGTGGAAGACTTAATCCAGTTAGGTCAACTCAAAGAAGACTCATACAAGAAGCAGAATCATGCTGGGTCCAGTGAGACAAATGAAATAGCCAGTATAATCCCCACGAATCCTTTACGTGTTGGGAATTTGGGAAACAATCAACCAAGGAGGCAATATACTGATCTCGGCATGCCAATCCTTTTGGTGTTCCGAGAAGCAGTGAAAGCAAATTTACTGAAGCCCTTAGAAGCAAGGCCATTACCAAACCCCCTGCCCCGGAATTTCAAAGCCAATGAATACTGTGAGTACCATCAAGGACATGGGCATAAGACCGAATCATGCTGGACTTTGAAAAACCGTCTACAAGACCTGGTTGACAATGGGTCCATCATCCCCAAGAGCAAGCTGAACATCAACCAATCCCTTGCCCAACCATGGGATTAATGCAAAAAAAAAACTGCTGAATAAGAATCGTTCGATCCTTTCGAACTTTTCTTAGAAATGAATGAAGTTTGTGTCTGAGAAGGTTGAGATCAAGCCTCCAAAAGAACAAAGGAATTGTTCAAGACCAACAACAACATGTCTGATCGATTGAAGCATCGAGAAGAACAAAGTCACTACAGTCAATCCAATCCTAGTCCATCACAGTCCACCTAGAGTTTATCTTTTAGGGTCTAGTTTTGTTCTTTTCATTTTCATTCACATTCAAGTTTTCATTCAATTCAAATTTGTAAATCTAAGTGTCTTTTGTACACAAATTTTGTCTTATCAATAAAAAGGGATCAATTTACGTTCCAATCATGTTTATACTCTTTCCTTATCCTTTCCTGTGAAAGCACAAAAAAAAATCAGAAAAAAATAATAAAAAAAATGATGATAAAAAAAGAGATAATAAAAATTGGCAAAGAAAAATGCATTCATTTGCTCTGCATCAATCAAAGCTGGGGGCATCCTAAGAAGCACCATCAAAGTGGAAGTTTGAAGGGTAATCATGGAAAGGATCCAGCAAAGCGTACGTAATACTTCAAACAGTACTGAGGCAAAGCCGATTGAAGGGGTTAGGGCCAGAATGGTTTCTCCGAAAACCCAAGAATGGAAGATGCTCTGACAGAGAGGTGTCTGAATTTTGAGCTTAAAAGCAACAGAATAGAAAAGTTATGTTTGGAATTGGTTTGGGTCTGCACGAAGTCGCAATGCTATCCATACATCTCAGAATCAAGTTGCCTCGAAATTCTTTATGGAGAGGCTGCTTCTAAGCAAGCAAAAGGAAAAACGGGACAAAAGGAATCCCTGGTCAAAAGGAAGCAAACGAGCAAAAGAAAAAAATGGGTCAAAAGGAACTTCTGCACGAAAGAAAGAAATCAAGGATAAAGCTATAGGAAATCAAGTTGTCAAAAACGGGTCAACTGTAAGCTCTCCGTTAAATTCAAGCCCATCAAGGGTAGATGACAAATCATTTCAGCCATAAGGACAAAGACCAAGCGGCTGCTCACATTTTGAAAAAGCAAGTTAAAAGAAGCAGTCATTTCCACAAATTGGATGACAACAAACGCCTTGAAAATCAAGCGCCAGGCATGGCACAAGTACAAGTGTCCTTATAAACAAGGATCATTTTTCAAAACAAGGAAAAGGAAGAGTCTCCTCAAAATTCCTTATGGAGAGGAGAACCATTGAGGAAATAAGTTTCAAATTCAGAGGAAGATCAAGTTCAAAAAAAAGGAATCAAATTAACCTCAAGAATTCAAACATGGCGAAGCCACAAACTCAAAGCATAAAAGCTTCTTCAACACTCAAGCCACTCAAGTTACCACCACAATGTGGGTATTCAAAACTCTTTGTGATGAATACAAGTCATATTTCAGCCAACCAGTGGTAAAACCACTACAACAACAAAGTCAGATTCGCCTAGGGTCATCACTATCATACGAGCTCAAGTCAATAAGTTGATTCAACATCATCAAACCGGGAAGGAATCCCGCAAAGACATCCAGTCGGGAAGGAATCCCGCAAAGACATCCAGTCGGGAATGAATCCCGTAAAGACATCAAGTCGGGAAGGAATCCCGCGAAGAAATCAAGTCAGAAATGAATTCTGCCTCAACATCAAGTCGGGAAGGAATCCCGCAAAGACATCAAGCCGGGAAGGAATCCCGCAAAGAAATCAAGTCAGAAATGAATTCTGCATCGACATCAAGCCGGGAAGGAATCCCGCAAAGACATCCAGTCGGGAAGGAATCCCGCAAAGAAATCAAGTCAGAAATGAATTCTGCATCGACATCAAGTCGGGAAGGAATCCCATAAAGACATCAAGTCGGGAAGGAATCCCGCAAAGACATCAAGCCGGGAAGAAATCCCGCGAAGAAATCAAGTCAGAAATGAATTCTGTATTAATATCAAGTCGGGAAAGAATCCCGAAGAAATCAAATCGGAAATGAATTCCACAATCAGCATTAAGTCGGAATTGAATTTTGCCCCAACAACAAGTCGAAAATAAATTTCGCACCAAGACGGAAAGGAATTCCGCACTATCATCGAGACAGAGATGAATTCCGCACCAGCCGAGCACGAAGTTCGCATCCCAGAAGGAACTACGAAAGACCTGATTCTCCCCATCCCCCGAAGAGTTCTTGGAGATACGTAGGCAGTCGCAAAGGCACGGTCACAAACGTAAGTTTGCATCATAAATAGCATTTTCTCTTTGCCAATATAAAAAATAATAAAAAATAAAAAAAAAAGAGAAGAAAAGAAAAATAAAAGCTGGAGTTGAAAATCCGAAAGGACGGCTTCAGGCAAGAATTGAGCCCGCTAGGCTGAAAACCCGAAAGGGCGGTCTAGGCAAAAGTTAGGGCAAAGAGCCTGCTAGGGTCGAAAACCCAAAAGGGCGGCTACTAGGCAAAAGTTAAGGCAGAAAAAAAAAAAAAAAAAGAGTGCTTTCATGAATTCTTTTAGAGAGTCCATTTTTCGTAGGACAAACAGCAAAGTATGTCCTTAAAAAAAAATCCCTTTCAAAGGTCTCCTTGGGAGCATATAAATCATTTTTTCCAGGAATCACCGAGTTCCTTTGAGTCAAAATTCGCTACAAGAAAAGTTTGAGTCTCTAAATCGAGTCTCCAATAAGTCTCTAAAATCAAGTCTCCATCACCAGTGGTCATTCCACAACGAGTCACAAAAATCGAGTCATTCTCAAAAGTTCGTTTTGAAAGTGTCACTCTTTGAGTCATTCCTCGAAAAAAAAAGAGAGAAAGAGGAAAATGTCAATTCAATTCCTGGGGTTTCCAAAACAACCCTAAAAATGTCAAATATAATCGTTGAGAGGTAATTCTTTAATACTTCGTCTCCACTCGGACCATCGATCCTTTCAGATGAACAATGTCATCCACATTGTCTGTTTCCTCGAGTCATATAAGTGGCTTTGTTCTCTTTGATTCCTCAATCGATTGGACAAGTACAACACCAATGTTGTGAAGTATTCCATGGTTAGCACCATTCTGGGGGCAAGAAGTGATAAGAACCTTCACCATTCTCCCATCACAGAAGTAATCACAGAATTTTTTAGTCTTTCATTAAGAAGAAATTCTATTTCAGCTAATAAGGGCATCAATTCTCTCAAGCAGGGGGCAAAATCCTCCAAGTCGGATTCAGGGGCAAGTGTTAAAAGAAAAAACATACACAACCCAGGGTGAAACCCAACCATCGTCAATCTCTTTTACACAAACCCAGGGTAGAACCCGGTTAATGGTTAACCTTTTTTCTACATAAAACCTAGGGTGAAACCCTGACCAATAACCAACCATTTTTCATCCAAAACCAAGGCATTTGATCATTTCGACTTTAGGTGGACCCTTGGTTCTCAAAGGAAAAAACAAAAATAAAACAAATCTCTTTTCAAGCCCTCATTAAGAGGCAAAACATCTTTTCAAGTCCTCTAAGAGGCAAAACATCTTTTCAAGCCCTCATTAAGAGGCAAAACTTCTTTTCAAGTCCTCAAAGAGGTAAAAACATCATTTCATTGCAAAGAAAAAAACCACGGCGGGGTTTCCTCCTCTGCCCATCCTCAAAATTTGTGTTTCAGACAACCACCGACTCCCATAAATCATTTTTATGGTCGCCGGTGGGGGGCAGCTGTGAATACTCAAATTTTGAGGCTCAAAGAGCCATTTTTTCCGGACTGCAAACAGTCCGGTCGGACCGGAGGTCATTCAAAAAGTTCACCGGAAGTGTGCCAATATGGTACTTGAAATGTCCGAAAAATTACGAGGATCACGGAACTGGTCTCGGAATATTTTTTGGAGGTCCGGAACTCCCGGAAAAGCCTCCGGAACGAAAAAAGAAAAAAGAGAGGGGAAAAGGCACACATGCCCGCCCGCGGGGGTGGGCATGCCCGCCCAGCTAGGGCGGGCACGCCCGCCCAGGCCAGGCGGGCGCACCCGCCCTCCTGGGCGGGCATGCCCGCCCTCGAAGGCGGGCAGGGGCGCCCGGGGTCACGTTTTTTCTATAAAAAACGGCTCTGGGGCTCCGTTTTGAGACACTCAATCTGTGTTGACGGATGCTCCTTCTCCCTCACGCTCTTTGCGATTCTTTTACTGCTTTTTCTGCATTTTTAATTTAGTTTTATTGCTTTCTTCCTTTGTTATTTGGTCACTAAAATTAAATTAATTAAAATTCCCTTAACGAGGAGCTTAACCTGGAGTTAAGAAGTGGCCGTCGATTAAATCAGGTACGTAAACTAAACTCTGCCTCTTTAATTTTAGCACTTCATGCATGCTTCTCTTCTACTCCTTATAACTCTACAACTGCATAAATGCATTCGCATCACAATTAGGCAAATAAACTGCCTCAGTTAAATATGATTAAGCTTTAATGCCCGGTTAATAAATAATCCTGGTATTAAGCTTAAATCCGACAATATCGGCTAAAAGGACCTAGTTAATCAATAACTATGGTTTAATTGTCTTTATTTCGAATAGTCCGGCTTAAGTCCAATTAAGCAATAATTGTGGCTAAAAAGCCTTAATCAATCACGTGTTGGCAATAAATTGCCTATAATTAAATCAACCACATTTTGGCAACAAATTGCCCATGGTTCAATCAATTTTTGGCAAATGAATTGCCTATAAATTAGATTAACCACTTTTTAGCGACAAATCGCTTAAATTACAATTTTTTAGCTAAAAGCCTCCACACTATTGCTTTTGGCAAATAAATTGTCTTAAGTCAATCAATTTTGGCGACAATCGCCTAATCATCAACTTTTGGCAATAAATTGCCTAAATCAATCTTTTTGGCTAAAAGCCTTACAATCAATCATTTTGGCGACAATCGCCTAAAATCAATCATTTTGGCAATCAAATTGCCTAAATCACTCTTTTTGGCTAAAAGCCTTAAAATCAAGCATTTTGGCGACAATCGCCTAAATCACGTCAATTTTTGGCAACAATTGCCTAAATCAATCCTTTTGGCTAAAAGCCTTAAATCAACATAAACGCCTAAATCAAATCAATCAATTTTTTTTGGCAAAATGCCTAAAGAAAATGCACAAAGCATACACACACTCATGCATAAAGCATATCTATTCAAAGCCCTTCAAAGAAGGCCTATCGAACTACGTTGACTTTGATCTTCCATTCAAACGGAAGTACGTAGGCACGTTCGAGATTTAACCCTGAACGGCAAGTCAAAATCGCATAAACACTTTCATTGGTCCAAATCATATCTTGCAAAGCATTCATTCTTTGGTTAGTTCATCAACATGACATGGTCTCGGGATCCACCTCGGGTTTGCAAACCAGGCCTTAGACATTGGGATAATTAATCTAGTAATTAGGTTAATTAAAATTGGAGTCAACTTAGGGTTTTTCCTAGTTTACCCGAAAATAATTAAACAAGGTGGCGACTCATACATTCACGTGCATTTCTACCCTTAGTCACATGCATTCATATGCTATGATATTTGGGGGAGGGGTTCACACCTGGTTAAATAAGAAGCCAGCTAATAAACAAAAAACCAAGGCCCGCATTCTCAGCCTCATCCAGTCTGGGTCATCTGAGCGAGCCTCTGAAAATTCATCAATCAGGGGCAGCAGAATTGCTTTCTGGTCATCAACAATCATAGCCCTAGCCTGTGGTCGACTGAACTGAAACAGGTTTTCAAACGACCTGACATACCCAATTTTTACCTCATGCTTGACCAAAGGGGCATTGGGGTCGCACCCTATAATAGCACAAAACTCCTCAAAAAGAGGGCACATCTCCTCCATCATGGCCCCAAACCGGACAACGTGGGCTTCAGGGTCCCAAAGTCTAATACAGGCCCGTAAAAAATCCCAATCAATTACTACACCCCTAAGAGTAATGACAGGAGAAAGACCATACCTCCCCAAATTGATCTTTTCAACTTTGGAGAGACTCCTAGTCCAGCTGTGCATGCTATGGTTGTAGAAGGGATTCATGTTTTTTATTTATTTATTTTGTTTATTTATTTAAAAAGAAAAGAAAGAAGAAAAAGAGAGAAGAGAGAGGAAATTGACCAGAAATTACTTTTGGGCTCGAATTCCGAAAGTGAATGAAATCTGGAAAAAATAAAAAAAAACAGCTTTTATAGAGAAAAAATGCGCCCGGAGGCGGCTGCGGCCGCCGGACCCGGCGGTAGCAGCCGCCGATGAAGGCGGCCACCGCAAAAAAAAAAAAAAAAAAAAAAAAAAAAAAAGAGGAAAAAAAATTTTCCAGTACCGTAAATAAATAAATTTTAATTTTTTCTAGCAGCATAAAAAAAGAGGAGTTTTTCTATTTATTTTCAGTACTAAAAAAGAAAAAATATATATTTCTCTTCCATAAAATGGGCTGAAAGGAAATCCTATTTTCTTTCAAATTTGATAATCATGCATACATGTGAAATTTTCAGTACTAACCAAGTGCAGGTACAAGCAAAGTTCAGTACAGAAATGAAAATAAGAGAAAAGCAGGAAAATCCAGCAACTATCAGCGGCGGGGCCTCCTCCCCCTCTGATCATCAAAAGCTAACTGAGTCCAGGCCGCAGTTAGTTCTTGCTGCATCCTGAGAACCAGCTCCATCATCTGATTTACCAACCCGACAGGAACCTGGAAATCATACAAAGGAAAATACAAGTTAATACCAAATCTCTTATGAATCTTTTTTTGTGAGAGATTTTTCAGTCTTTACCTCAGTAATGTCCTCGGAAGGAAGAGCCGGGCGATCCACACTCTCCAGGGAGACCTCTCGAAAAGCTGGAGGGCTGTTGGGAAGATAGTAGGGAATGCTGTATGGAAGGCGTAAATTGGCCAGGTCTGGGTGAAGCGTCCCAGTAGCCTCCGAAATAGCCCGGGGAGCCCTGGAAGGACCAGCCAAGCGGCTAGGCCCGGCCCCAGACGGACCCTCAATCGGAGTCGAAGAAGTGGGGTCAGTCATAAGCCTCCTCCTTGGAGTCCTAGTCGAGGGGCCCGAAGCCCGAGAAGAACGGGTGCCAAGCGACTGGGAAGGAGCCGACCTCTGAAAATCATCTAACCAAGATCCAATGGGCTGCATCAAAGAGATCCTGCAGAACTCATCATAATCTCCTCCCATGATGAACTCCACATGTGGAATACCCTCAGTATGAGCAGTGGTGAGTGTCATCTGCTTACCCGCTCGCATATCCTCGGGAGGGGAATAAGGGACAGAACGGCAGCCTCTTATCTGAATATCCACTCTCTCGCCCAAATAATATCGCCGCAAGACGGGGTGTGACAGGACCACCCTCCACCGGGACAAGGCATCTGACCGTTGGAAATCGGGATCAGTTGAATCCAGCTCTGTAGACGGGCAGTCAACGGCCCTATTTTGGCCTATAAAAGATGCAAATATGTTAATAAATCCTTTTTATTTAACATATCTAAGAATCACTAAGCATATACCTGCTCCACAGTGCAAGTGTCAAAAAAGGCTCTCAACTCCTTCAGTGATTTCTTACGCCGAACGGTATGAAGGTTTGTTCGGTACCATCTCCAAGCCAAAGGTACCAGCCCTAATTCAAGATCAGCACGAATCAGCTCCGGGCGAGTGTAAGGAAAGTACTCAAATGCCCAAGTCTGCAAAACAGAAATAGGAATCAGTGAGAAAAATCAAGACAAACAGAAAAACACAGAAAGGAAGAATGTTCTTTACATTACCTCCCAAAAGTAGTAGGTCCCGCTGAGTTTACAGTGGCCTCGACTCAGATCACACATGTCATCGTACATGCGGCTCAGAATAGCACCAACCCAGTCATACTCCTCCAAACGGGATAGATTTTCCAAACTCTTTAAAATAGAAGGATTAAACTTCTCTTTCCTATTGGACCAGAAGGTCGAAGCAAACAACAGCAACAAAGTGAATCTGGCCACCTGAGTAGCCGTCAGTTCTCCCCGCCTGTACCTAGCATAAATGTTAGGGGCCTGGAGGGATAACCAGCGTCTAGAAATGCTCAAAGCAGGAGTAACGGAGCCTGGCTCGACAACCCGAGGCAGGTCTATCCCGATCAGCTCCACTATCCGGTCAGAGGAGATCTCTGTCCTCCAGTCATCATATAGCTCGATCGGCCGAATGCCGAAAGGGATCCCAAAGATCACAGAAAAGTCCGCAGGGGTCACTGTCAACTCGCCCCAAGAAAAGTGGAAAGTATTGGTGGTGTCCCACCATCTCTCAGCCAAGGCACACAGTAACTCTCTATGGCTGCTCCGACCCATGTCAAGATGCCTCAGGTAGCCCAGATAAGACGGACTGATAATCGCTCCAACTAGGTTTTGGTGATCGAATATCTCGATTGGAATTTCAGCCACAGTGCTCTCTCCCACATCCAATTTAATACGGGAGTTCTAAAAGGTAAAGCAATCTAAGAGTTATTCCTTGGTTCCTTACTAAGGATAATATCTTAGTTCTACCCTAGCATGCATACTAATAAAATAGTAAGCACAGAAAAAATTCACATTTTGGCCACAGAGGCCCAAAAATTCACATTTTGGCCACAAAGGCCCAAAAATTCACAGTTGGCCACAGAGGCCCAAAAGTTCACATTTTGGCCCCTAAGGACCAAAAATCCACAGTTTGGCCACAGAGGCCCAAAGATCCACATTTGGCCTCTAAGGCCCAAGAAATAATTAAAACAAGCAAAGGTGAAAGGGAACTTACCCGGGCATAGATGCCGGTTACGGAGGCGTGAGTGTCAGCATCCGCCGTAACATTGGCATCCTCGAGGGAAACCCCTAGAGACGCCAGAAAATCCTCGTCACTGCTGTGGCTCGGAGAAACCATTGAGGAAGTTGAGAGGATTTGAGAAAAGTCTTTGGGTTTGAAAGTTAAGAATGAATGAAAAGTGAGAATCTTAAGCTATTTATAAGCAAATAGACAAAAGGCGGGTCTTCTGGACGCGTCCGATTTTCGCCTTCAAAATTTGTGTTTCAGACAACCACCGACTCCCATAAATCCTTTTTATGGTTGCCGATGGGGGGCAACTATGAATACCCAAATTTTGAGGCTCAAAGAGCCAGTTTTCCCGGACTGCAAACAGTCCGGCCGGGCCGGAGGCCATTCGGAAAGTTCACCGGAAGTTTATCAATATGGTACTTAAAACGTCCAGGACGTCGCGAGGATCGCGGAACTGGTCCCGGAATATTTTTTGGAGGTCCGAAACTCCCGAAAAAGCCTCCGAAATGAAAAATTAGCAAACCTGCCGGCCTCGGTGGCTCAGGCCGCCGGACACGGCGGCTCTGGCCGCCTGCCCCGGCAACTCGGGCCGCCGTCCACGGCGGCTCTGGCGGCTCAGGCTGCCGGAATCTGGCGGCCCAGGCTGCCATGCCCGGCGGCCCAGGCCGCCCAACAGTCCGATTTTTGCTTATAAATTGGCCCCGATGTCTTCATTTCAACTCACTCAGTCTGTGTTGACGGACGCTCCTTCTCCCCTACGCTCCTTGCGATTCTTTACTGATTTTCTGCATTTCAGTTTAGCTTTATTGCTTTCTTGCTTTGTTATTTGGTCATTAAAATTGAATTAATTAATATTCCCCTAACGAGGAGCATAACCTGGAGTTAAGAAGTGGCCGTCGATTAAATCAGGTACATAACCTAAACTCTGCCTATTTAATTTTAGCACTTCATGCATGCTTCTTTTCTACTCCTAATTCTACAACTGCATAAATGCATTCATGTCATCATTTAGGCAAGTAAACAGCCTCAATTAAATAAATTTAGGCTAAATGCCCGGTTAATTAATAATCGTGGTATTAAAGTCTAAATCCGACAATATTGGCTAAAGCCTAGTTAATCAATAACTATGGTATAATCGCCTTTATTTCGAACAGTCCAGCTTAAGTCCAATTAATCAATAATTGTGGCTAAAAAGCTTTAATTAAACACGTTTTCTTGGCAATAAATTGCCTACATTGCAAATCGATTAATCACTTTTGGCAAACAGATTGCCTACAAGTAGATTAATTCTTTTTAGCGACAAATCGCTTAAAATCAAAATTTTGGCTAAAAGCCTTCAAATAATTACTTTTGGCAAATAAATTGCCTCAAATCAATCAATTTTTGGCGACAATCGCCCAATCAACATTTTTTGGCAACAAACTACCTAAATCAATATCGTGGCTTTAAAGCCTCAAAATCAAGCATTTTGACGACAATCGCCTAAATCACATCAATTTTTGGCAACATTTGCCTAAATTAATCTTTTTGGCTAAAAGCCTTAAATCAACACTTTTGGCATCAAATGCCTAAAAATCAATCAATTTTCAAGCACAATGCCTAAGCAAAATGCACAAAGCATACACACACTCATTCATAAAGCATACCCATTCAAAGCCCTTTAAAAAAGGCCTATCGAACTACGTTGACTTTGATCTTCCATTCAAACGGAAGTACGTAGACACGTTTGGGATTTAACCCCAAGCGGCAAGTCGAAATCACTTAAACACTTTTCATTGGTCCAATTACATCTTTTGCCTTGCAAAGCACTCATTCATGGGTTAGTTCATCAGCATGACATGGTCTCGGGATCCACCTCGCGTTCGTAGATCATGCCTTAAACATTGGGATAATTAATCTAATAATTAGGTTAATTAAGATTGGAGTCACTTAGGGTTTTTTTCCTAGTTTACCCTAAAATAATTAAACAAGGTGGCGACTCATACAATCAAGTGCATTTTTGCCCTTAGTCACATGCATTCATATGCTTGTTTTCGGGGGAGGGGTTCACAGTGCAATGCTAGCTCAACAAGCAAAAGACACCAGGGTAGAAAATGCCATGTACTACCTTAGCAAAAGGATGCTAGACTATGAGCTGAAGTATAATAAGATAGAGAAGTTATGTCTGGCTCTAGTTTGGGCTTGTACAAAGCTGCAGCACTACCTTTCATCCTATATCACATATGTTATCTTTGAATCGAACCCCTTAAAATTCCTTATGGAGAGGCCGGTTTTTGACAGTAAGATGGCTAAGTGGGTGTCAGTGCTCGCAGCCTATGACTTGAAATTTGTACAGCGGAAGGCAGTAAAAGGAGGAGCCTTGGCTGACCAATTGGCGGAACTGCCCGTGGAAGATGAAATGAAAGAAGTGGAGTTTCCCGACGAAGATCTCTTGAACGTGGAAAATGACGTTTGGGAGATGTATTTTGATGGAGCTTTGAATTATCACGGAAATGGAATTGGAGTCGTGTTCAAAACTCCTTGTGTAGAATACGTCCCAATCGCAGTCAAGTTAGATTTCGACTGCACCAACAATGAAGCCGAGTATGAAGCTTGCATTAAGGGGTTAGAAGCGGCCCTGGAAAAAGAGATAAAAGTCCTTAGGGTTTTCGGGGATTCCAATTTAATAATCTCCCAAGCTCTAAGGAAGTGGAAAATTAAGGAAGAGCGTTTGGTTCCTTACCTACACCGCTTAGACGAATTGGCTCAACAATTCGAGGATCTGTCTTTCCATTACTTGCCCCGAACCAAGAACCAGTTTGCTGATGCCCTTGCTACTTTAGCTTCCATGGTCAATGTAGAGGGGAATCAAATCATTCGACCTTTGATATTTCGGCTACAGAAACAGCCGGCCCACATCATGAATTTGGTCGATGACAAGCCCTGGTTTTGGGACTTACAGAATTATCTTCAGAACGAGGCTTACCCGGATAGATCCTCAAAGACTGATCAATGGACATTGAGACAGTTAGCATCCGGATATTTCCTTACTGGGGGAGTTCTATATAAAAGAAGTTGGAACAGTTTGCATCTAAGATGCGTAGATGAAGGGGAAGCTCAAACCATTATGGATTCCTTACACAACGGGGAGTCCGGTCCACACATGCACGGGATAGCTCTGGCTCGAAAAATCATGAACCTGGGTTATTACTGGTCAACTATGAATGCAGATTGCGTGAGGCACGCGCAGAAGTGCCAAGAGTGTCAAATTTTTGCTAAGCTGCAAAAACAACCTCCGGTCAATTTGAATCCCATTGCTTCACCTTGGCCCTTCGCAACTTGGGGCATAGATGTGATCGGAAAGATCCACCCAAAGGCTTCCAATGATCATCAATTCATCCTGGTTGCTGTAGATTATTTCACTAAGTGGATCGAGGCAGCCTCTTATTCGGTTTTGAATGCCAAGAAGGCGGCATAGTTTGTTTGTACTAACATCGTTTGTCGGTACGGAACGCCATTCGAGATCATCACTGATAATGGGTCTGTAACGCCCCAAAATTTTCGAATTTTAAAATAATATTATTTTATCGGGTCATGAATGGTGCTACAGAAAAGGGGATAATATTTTATTTAGATCCGAGGAAGATATTGAGTATGATTATCTATGAATGGGTAGTGATTTACCAGTCTATGAATAGTACCACTGGTATGTGAATAGTACTACCGGTCCGGGAGTCGGTATTATTTTGGTCCGGAAAAATTACTATATATGTTTTATATTTTCTTTAATATTTTTGGAGTATGTATGCATGATTTTTATGGGTAGAAAGTAAGTAATGAATATTTTTGGAGAATTTAGATAATTAGTGAATAGTGAATTATGATGCTTTATTAATTAAGGAAATTTGAGGAATTATTTTTATGGAGTAATTTGAGAAATTTGTGGAGATAAATAATATTGTGAAGGAATTGAATTGGAGAATATTTTTAGCGATTAGATGAGCTTAATCTTAGCCATCCAATTATGGGGAAAAGACCAAAATACCCTTTGATCACTTTATAAGGTCAACTCCAATTATTGAGCAACCACTTTTTCTCTTCTTCTTCTTCTCTTCAACGCCAACTTCCTCTTCTTCTTCTCTTCTTTGTTTTTCTTCACTTCTTACTTGTTAAATCCACCAAATTGAACCCACCCAACTTGATTTAAGTAATTAATCTTAGAGAATTAAGCTTGAGAAGTGATTTGTGGTGATTATTTTCAAGAAATTTGGAGATTCTCTACTTAAGCCAAAGGTTGGGGAAAACTCTACCATGGAGTAAAGGCAAATTTAGAGCTTAGAAAGCTTTAATTTAAGCTTGCTAAAGCTTATTTTTAAGGTTAGTGTTCATAAACACACTTACCTTACTTGAATTTTTGATTTTGTGCATATATGCTATCATGTGTATATTTTGGGATTTTGTATGAGATGATTGATTTGTTGAATTTTGGTTGCAATAATATGCTCTTGGGTGATGTTTGATGAGTACTTATTATGTGGTAGACATTTCTACCTTGTACCTTTGTTGTTCATGTTCTTTTCATGGTTGAAGAAAGCTAAATTTGGGAAAAACAAGTTATTGAGTGAGATTAAGGACCATTTTTCGATCCTTTATAGTTTCTATTTGTGTTTGGGTCCTTCATAAAAGGTTTAGGTATACTTTATAGCTTTCCAACCCATCCTCTTGTATCCAATTTGGAGATACATAGCTCAACTTATGGCTGAAATACCTAAACTGACTCTGTTATGTCGGGCCACATGCATCACTGAATTGAGTTCCCATTTTGACCACTGTAATGACAAGATTTGGTTCTGAGGTCTTCATGAAAGTTGTTTCCCTGTGTCTTGAGACTTCCCTGGTTCTATATTGGTTTAATTTGAGTGTTTGGTTAAGTAGGAATTCAATAAACATTGGACTTAGTTCTGCTGAATCGGGTCTGGACTGTTGGTCTGTGTTCCTAGCTTCTGTTTACCATCTTACACATTAATCTGGGCTGTGATCCCTTCATAACATTTGTAGCATTTTATCTTATCTTTCTAATGAATTGATTTCGTTCAATTTGGAGACATATAACTCAAGTTATGTCTTAAAAACACAGCAAAGGTCAAGGTTATTTTAATGCTGGAAATTTCCTATGCCTTGACTCATAGGTTTATTTGGATAAATGTATGTATGAATCATGTGTGATGACGTTCTCTTGATTAGTTGTATGTTTGAGGATTGATTTGACAAAAATAAGATATAAGGTTGAAAAGTGTTATTGTGGATATGTTTAAATGGATATAAATGGGAAAAATTGTTGGAAATTTTGGGATAAAGTGTGGAATTAGTTTAGATAATGCATGATGAGAATAGAAATGGATACCTTGGTGCATAAGAGTTACGTTAGTATGCTTGGTTGGAGAAGGAAATTCCTCCCCTTGGTTTCATTAAGAGGCCAAACCACTCTAGGGTGGTAAGGCTTACTTAATTATTTTTTTTTTTGTATGGTATAAGTATGACATAAGTATGATTATTTTGATAACTTTCATATGTTTAGAGTTTTAAAAAAAAAATGGGTATTTAAGGTGTATGTGCTTTGAATTTTGAATAAGGAAAGTATGATAAATTTCATTATGATGTTAAGAAAGTTTTAAAAGAAAAGGAATTGATGAGAAATTTTCCTATATATATATATATATATATATATACATATATATATATATATATTTGAAATATTTCCTTTGAAGAATGTGGAAATTTTTGTAAGTTGTAAGTTGAGAAATTTGAAATGATGGGTATTAAGTAATGAAGAGTTTTTGATTAAGAATTATTGCTTTTGTGAAAGAATGATTTTGATTTGGGCTCTACTATGCATGATTGAAACGTGGTATGATGAGATTGATTTTGTTATGTGAAGCTATGATCATATGCTAGGGTTATCAGCCCTTATAAATAGGCGGACGCGCTTATTTGTGTGATGGGGGTGGTGCTTTCATAGGCCACGGTGGTGCTTTCATAGGCCACGATCAAATCTGCTTATGTTCATTCTATATTAGTATGAGCCTTAACTAAAGAATGAACATATTTGTATTTATAATCGTCTTATTGCTTTCAAAGTATTTGAATTAAACGAATGAGATCATATAATTTTAGTAAACCTTACTTTGGAAATTAATGATATGTTATCAAATGAATTTTCAAAGCATGATATTCAGGTACATGTGTATTGGTATAATAAATGTGCAAGTAATGATTTAATAAATGTAAATGTAATTTGATATTTCTTTATGTTATTAATTAATAGTTTATTTGACATTTCTTTTGCTATAAATGTACATGTAAGTTGAAATTTAATGACTTTATGTCATTTGTGCTTTAAGTAAGTTGTCATCACAACTTTAGTAAGTATGTGAATTATGAGTACCACTGAGTTTTATACTCAGCGCGTTGATTTTTATCACGCGCAGGTTAAAGACTGTGGTTGCTGCTCAAAGACTAGAAGAGTAGCATCAGAGCAGAAGTGACTATTGTGGTAGTAGTAGATTGAGGTTTATGTAATTAAGAATTATGGCATGTATAAGTATTCTATTTTCGGAGGTTGTACTATTTGAATTATAACTTAAGCATGTCATTAGCAATTATGTTGGTGTATACATTCAGAGATCAGCATAAGATTCATTAAATGATTGAATATAAAATATTTCAAGAGAGTTGGTATGATTAGTTTATTAAGACGTGATATATATATACTGAATGCAATTAATTGATGAATATTAAAATGCTATTGAGGATTTATATAGTTATGAAAATATAGAAGTGTTGTTGTGTTATGATGATTATTTGGAGATGTTGGGAGTTTGGAGTTTAATTGGGAGTATTTTGTATTCACATGTTTGGCGAGCTCAGTTTTTAACGGGAAATTCTTACAGTATTTCTATAGGATTTTTCCCAATCTATTTTTCAAAAAAAAAAAAAAAGAGATGGAAAAGAAATGAAATGATTATCTAATAAAAAACAAAAAACATATTACTCGCTAAACTTGTGAATACTCAATTACTTCTAATTCATAATCTAATTTTATGATTTGTATGTTAAGTTAAGACAGTGTCTCCGACATTGAATGTGGCATCCGTCGTCGGGTCTCACGGGACTGGGCGGAGGGTGTTACAGGGTCCCACTTTCAGAGTGAATTTTCGGATTTGCTGAAAGAAAAGAGAATCCAACATCATAAGTCCTCACCCTATCGTCCACAAACAAATGGGGCCGTGGAGGCTGCAAATAAGGCTATAAAAGTCATTTTGCAAAAGACAGTTAAAAAGCACAAAGCTTGGCATGAACAGTTACCGAATGCCCTATGGGGATATAGGACTTCAATCAGAACGCCCACCGGAGCAACTCCGTATTCCTTGGTATATGGTATGGAGGCAGTGCTGCCTGTTTAACTGAAAGTTCAGTTGACAAGAATCATCCGGGAAAGCCAAATCAGCGAAGCAGATTGGGTCCAGAATTGCCACCTCCAACTCCTGGGTATTGATGAGAAAAGGTTACAAGCGATCCACCGAACGCAGGTTTACCAGAGGAGAATGGCTCGGCATTTTAATAAAAAGGTCAAAGACCGAAAATTGGAAGAAGGTTGTTTGGTCTTGAAGGAAATTAGACAACCAGTCATAGACCCACGTGGGAAGTTCCGTCCTCATTGGGCTGGGCCCTACATTCTAAAGAGAATATTGTCCGGCGGAGCCGTCATTTTGACTGATTTAGATGGTTTGGAGTTCACGAATCCATGTAATTTAGATCAGTTAAAAAGATATTATGTGTAATTATAATCATTGCATGATGTAAAAAAGAGCTAAATTAGACCTGATTCTCCTCGGAAAAAAGAAATTATGTATCGGAGATATGTAGGCAACCCTCTTTGGGCGCGGTCTAAGCATTAATGGAAAAATCATTTCATAATTCATTCTTCTTTGCCAAAAAAAAAAGAGGAAAGAAAAGAGAAAAAGTGAAAAAAAAAAAAAGAAAAACCCGCTAAGTTGAAAACCTAAAAGGGCGGCTTAGGCAAAAGTCGGGGCCCGCTAAGCTGAAAACCCGAAAGGGCGGCTTAGGCAAAAGTTAGAGCTTGAATAAATAAATTGGGAAATGCTTGGAAAGCCCAAAAGTAAAAACTGTAATGTCATTCCGTTTCAAAGTAATAAAGTCAAGCGACAGAGTCCATAAAGTTCAAAAAAACAAAATGAAAGTCTAAGTCCAAAAAACATACATCCAAAGCCAAAAATCCAAAGCCAAAATGCCAGATAAAGTTTAGAGTCCAAAAAAAATCTAAGTGTCCCGTCGCCTACATGGGGCAACGTCCTTAATGTCGTCTTTAGGTGCTAAACCCTCTCCAACCTCGCCTGTCCTAGGAACCATCACAATCTCCTCATCAGTCCCGTCCGCATCATCGGTGCCAACCTAAGCCCAACCCTCAAGTGCACTCAGCAGTGCGGTCCTCCTTGGCCTCTGAATCGGGCAAACAGCAGCAATGAACCAGGTTCGGTACTCTGGAGAAGTATGAACACCGACAGGATTAGGTAGGGGCCTAACCATGTGATGATCTTTAACCCAGGCCTTAAATATGGCTCAAGTAACACCCGGAGTAATAACTGAATCAACAGAAGTGCCATCCACAATCGGAACAGTCTGGTCTATCCCCATCTGCCTTAAAACGCTCGAAGCGCAGTACCATGTGCAATGTGTAAGGCCTAGCAGGTAAACTCGGGTATGGCGGAAGCTAACCTGGATAAAGCGGGTGATGTCATACTAGGAAATGTACCACCGTACCTCCCCAAATTGATCTTTTCTACCTTGGAGAGACTTTTAGTCCAATTGTGCATGCTGTGGTTATAAAAGGGATTCATTTTTTGAAAAAGAACAAAAATTGAAAATTGAAATTGAAAAAAAAAATCTGTTTCTTTTTACAAGTCAAAGTGGATAATCATGCATACATATAAAATTTTTAGTACTAACCAAGTGCAGGTACAGTCAAAGTACAGTACAGAAAGACAGGCAAGGAAAAAAATACAAACAATAACAGAAAAAAAATCTGGCAACAACAGCATCAGCGACGGGGTCTCCTCCTCCTCTGATCATCAAAGGCCCTCAGAGTCCAGGCCGAAGAAAGCTCCTGCTCCATCCCGAGAATCAACTACATCATCTGACTGACCAAGCCATCAGGAACCTGAAAATCATGCAGGAAACACAAGTCAATATTAAATCTTTTACGAATCCTTTTTGTGAAAGATTTATCAGCCATTACCTCATTAATGGAGTCCGAAGGGAGATTCCAACGATTCACATTAGCCAGGGAAACCTCCCGAAAAGCTAAGGTACCGTCCGGAGTATGATAGGAGATGCTGTATGGAAGATGTAAGTTGGCCAGATCTGGGTGAAGAGGTCAGTAGCATCTGTGACGGCACGGGGAGCCCTGGAAGGACCTGTTGAGCGGCTAGGCCCAGCCCGAGATGGACCCTCAACCGGAGTGGAAGAAGAAGGATCGGTCGTAGGCCTCCTCCTTGGAGTCCTAGTTGAGGGACCCGAAGCCCGAGAAGAATTGGTGTCAAGAGGCTAGGAAGGTGCCGATCTCCGAATGCTGTTGAGCCGAGATCCAATGGGCTGCATCAAAAAGACCCTGCAGAACTCGTCATAATCTCCCCCCAAGATGAACTCCACATGTGGAACACCCTCAGTATGAGCATCGGTAAGTATCATCTGCTTGCCCGCTCGCATGTCCTCGGGAGGGGGATAAGGGATAGAACGACAGCCTCTTATCTGAAGGTCTACTCTCTCGCCTAAGTAATATCGTCTCAAGACGGGGTGCGACAGGACAACTCTCCGCCGAGACAAGGCATCCGATCGCTGGAAATGGGGATCGGCCTGAATCCAACTCTGTAGACGGGCAGTCATCGCCCCCACCTCAACCTATGAAAGATGTAAATGTGTTAATAAATCCTTTTTATTTAACATATTTAAGAGTTGCTAAGCACTTACCTACTCCAGAGTGCAAGTGTCAAAAAAGGTCCTTAGATCCCTCAGCGATTTCTTGCGCAGAATGGTATGAAGGTTTGATCGGTACCATCTCCAAGCCAAAGGCACCAGTCCCAGCCCAAGATCAGCACGAATGAGCTCCGAGCGGGTATATAGGAAGTACTCGAATGCCCAAGTCTGCAAAAAAAAAAAAAGGGAATCAATGAGGAAAAATCAAGAATAATAAACAGAAAGACACAAAAAGGGGAATGTTCTTTACATTACCTCCCAAAAGTAGTAAGTCCCACTGACTTTACAGTGGTGCCGGCTCAGATCGCACATGTCGTCATACATGCGGCTCAAAATAGCCCCGGCCCAGTCATACTCCTGAAGGTGGGCCAAATCTTCCAAGCTTTTCAAAATAGAAGGGTTGAATTTTTCCTTCCTGTTGGACCAGAAGGTCGAAGCAAAAAGTAGCAGCAATGTGAATCTGGCCACCTGGGTAGCCGTCAAGTCTCCCTGTCTGAATCTAGCATATATATCAGGGGCATGGAGGGACAGCTAGCATCTGGAAACACTCAAAACTGGTGTGGAAGAACTTGGCCTGATAATCCGAGGCAGGTCTATCCTGATCAGCTCCACCATCCAGTCCGGGGAGATCTCTGTCCTCCAGTCATTATATAACTCGATTGCCCGGGTGCCAAAGGGGATCCTAGAGATCACAGAAAAGTCTGTGGGGGTCATTGTCAACACGCCCCAAGAAAAGTGGAAGGTATTGGTGGTGTCCCACCATCTCTCGGCCAAAGCACCCAGTAGTTCTTTGTGGCTGCTCCGACCCACGTCAACATGCCTCAGGTAGTCCAGATGGGACGGGCCAATGATCGCTCCAACTGGGTTGTTGTGGTCGAATATCTCGACCGGAATTTTGGCCGTGGAGGTCTCACCCACATCCAATTTAATGTAGGGGTCCTAAAAGGTAAAGCAATCTAAGAGTTATTCCTTGGTTCCTTACTAAGGATAATATCTTAGTTCTACCCTAGCATGCATGCTAATAAAACAGTAAGATGAAGACAAAAAAAAAAAAAGAGTAAAAGTAAACTTACCTGGGCATAAATGGCAGTCACGGAAGCGTGGGTGTCTGCGTCCACTGTAAGATCGGTGTCTAGGGAAATTCCCAAAGACTTCAGAAAATCCTCGTCGCTGCTGTGACCCGAAGAAGTCATTGAGGAAGTTGAGGGGATTTGAGAGAAATCTTTGAATTTGAAAGTTAATAATGAATGTAAAAGTGAAACTTCAGCTATTTATAAGAAAAATAGCCAAAAGGCGGGTCTTATGGACGCGTCCGATTTTTGCCTTCAAAATTTGCTTTTCAGACAACCACCGACGCCCATAAATCATTTTTATGGTTGCCGGTGGGGGGCAACTGTGAATACTCAAATTTTGAGGCTCAAAAAGCCTATTTTCCCGGACTGCAAACAGTCCGGCCGGGCCGGAGGCCATTCGAAAAGTTCACCGAAAGTATGCCAATATGGTACTTGAAACGTCTGGAAAATTACGAGGATCGCAGAACTGATCCCGGAATATTTTTTGGAGGTACGAAACTCTCGAAAAAGCCTTTGGAACGGAAAATTAGCAAGTGGACCGTCCACAGCGGCGGCGCCCGCCGTCCACGGTGGCAGCAGCCGCCCTCCGGCCTGTTTTTTCCTATAAATACAGCCCCGAGCTGACAGTTTTAAGGATTCAGTCTGTGTTGACGGACGCTCTCTTTTCTCCTACACTCCTTGCGGTTCTTTTATTGCTTTTCTGCATTTAGTGTAGGCTTTTATTACTCTGCTGTTGTGATATTTGGTCACTTAATTGAATTAATTTTTATTAATATTCCCCAAACGAGGAGCTTAATTTGGAATTTTCAAGTTGAAGCTAAGAAGCGGCCGCCGATTAACTCAGGTAATAACGAAACCCTGCCTATTTAATTTCAACATTTTGTGCATATTCTCTTCTACTCCTAATTTTAAAACTGCATTCACACCATAATCATTTTGGCAGCAAATTGCCTTAAGTAAATAAGTTTAGGTTAAAATGCCCGGTTAATCAATAATCATGGTATTAATGCTAAACTTCGAACATATAGGCTAAAGTGCCTAGTTAATTAATAACTACGGTGTAATTGCCTTTATTTCAAACAGTTCGGCTAAAAGTCCAATTAATCAATAATTGTGGCTAAAAGCCTCAATCAATCACGTTTTTGGCAACAAATTGCCTACGGTTTAATCAATCGCTTTTTGGCAACAAATTGCCTAATTCAAATAACCACCTTTTTGGCGACTAATCGCCCAACAAAACCCTTTTTGGCACAAATGCCTTAATCATTTTGGCGACAAATCGCCTAACCAATTTTTGGCAACAAATTGCCCAACTTTTGGCATGAATGCCGTAATCAACCATTTTGGCGATAAATAGCCCAAACATCAATTTTTGGCAATAAATTGCCCAATCAAACCTCTTTTGGCAACAGATGCCTAAAACAACAAATCAATCAATCTTTGGTAAAAATGCCTAAAAAATGCACGGAGCATACACACACTCATGCATGAAGCATACCCCTTCAAGAGGCCTTTGAATAGGCTTTATCGAACTACGTCGGGTTTGATCTCTCATTCAAACGAGAGTCCGTAGGCACGTTCGGGATTTAACCCCGAGCGGCAAGTCGAAATCACCAAAACACTTTATTGGTCCAATTCCATCAATTTACCTTGCAAAGCATTTACACTTAGGTTAGTTGATCAGCATGACATAGTCTCGGGATCCAGCTCGGGTTCGTAGATTGTGCCTTATACTTTGGGATAATTAACCTAGACTTAGGTTAATTAAAATTGGAGTCATTTAGGGTTCTTTCTTAGTTTTCCCTTATAAAAATAAACTAGGTGGCGACTTCATAAAACACACACGTGAGCATACCTCGTTCTAGCATATTTTTGCATTCGGGGGGAGGGTTCACAAGTAATCACAGTGTAATCAGCTAGAGTCAGTGTCATCTCTCCAAAGCCGAAGATGAATGAGTGGGTGCAATCGGTCCACCGCTCCATCAGCGCATAGCGCATGGCAGGTGGAAACCGGGGCTGAGTGCGGCGAAGTTCAGCGGCATAATCGCCAAATCCAGCAGCAACGACTCTAGACCGCATCGGGGGGTCTAACAAGTCCCAAAAAGCCGAGGCATCAGTGGAGGACCCACCAGCACGGGCTTTGCCCAGATCGACCTGTGTAAGAAAATTCATGCAAATAAAGAATTAAGACTAACATTTGTTTGTTTCTGTTTTTTATGGCAGGAAAATAGAGCGTTCAAGCTTCTGGCCAGACACAGTCGCGTCAAGCAAACCGTGGAGCCGCGTCATGCAACTACGGAGTTGCGCCACTCAGCTTGTCAAAGTTGCGACTTCTGGCTAATAGCTGCGTCACGCAACCGAGGAGCCGTGTCCCGCAGCTACATAGCTACGCCACGCAACTAGTCAAAGCCGCGTCCTCTGACTAAAGTTGCATCACGGAACTGTTCTTCCAAAGAACAGCTGCGTGACGCATATGTCGAAGGTGAGACAGAAAAAAACCCTAACATTCAATCTACCAATTTCTATGTTTTTCTATGCATTTACAGGGCCTAGATAAGTTGCAATTGACATGGCATCGCAATTTAAGATAGCAAATAAGACATCAAGACATGCAAAAGAGGCAAAATCGAAATCCAGAGATAATGGGGTCGCGTAGCCTCGCACAGTTGCGTCACGCAACTGTTCACACCAGAACAGCTGCGTCACGCAACTGTTCATAAAAGAACAGCTGCGTCACGCAACTCCCTCCTGTGTGACGCTACTGCCGACGCACAGACAGCACATAAATCGCACAAAATCATTCACAAAAATGCATCTGGCAACATCAAAAGCAAGAAATTCAAATGTAAATTACTTACCTCGGACTGGAAACCGCGCATCGCGTCGGTATCGTGTCGAACTGGGAAATCGGAGCTCGGTAACGAAAGAAGCTGAAGAGGTCGAGTCCCGGGCGTCAGGGCATTACGGCTCACTGGCACTCGCTCGCCCTCGAAAACCGGGATGTTCGGGATCGCCCCCAGGGTGTCCATCTCGGGTGTGTAAGCAGAAGCAGGGATCTCGGGAAGATGGGCCATATTAGCTAAGGTTTAGAGAATTTTGGAAAGTCTGAGAGTTTGAAAATTGAGAAATGAAATGTTAAAAGCTTATTTATAATAAGAAGGAGAAATGGGCCTAGGCCCATCAACACTCACTTAAGCCCAAATTGGCCAATCTAAGCAATTTGGATCAGTGTGCGGCTCATATACTTCAGCAATTCTGTCTACTCGCCGCCCAGGGGGCAAAATCATCAAATTGCCCAAATTACCCTCAGGTAAGTTTTCTTTCAAACACCACATCAGGAAGGGTATACCTGAAAATTTAGGATTAAAAATTTTTTGCCTAAATTTTTGCTAAAATTTCAAACAAATTTTGCAATAAAAAATAATAATAAGATAAAATTTTCAAGGTTTGCTTAAAAGACAATATTTTTGGTTCCGAGTCGGAATTCCGAACTGGGGGCAAAAGTAAAATCTTTTGCCCTGATGCAAAATTTCAAAGTTTATGATTATCAATGCATGGGGGCATGTGACGCCCCAACATTTAATAAAGGCGAGATCTGTTAGTACACAGAAATTGCTCTTTCCTTTTGAAAATATTTTCAAGTCAACCAGTGATGATTTTACGAAGCCGTTTGGGCCCACCGAGCAGTGATGGTGTATTACGAAGCTGTTTGGATAGTTTTCTCGAACAGTGATGGTGTATTACAAAGCTATTTGAATCCTTTTCTTGATTAGTGATAGTGTATTACGAAGCTGATCAAGACAATCTCTATACCAAATCCTCTAAAGCCGATCAAACTGAGCTGAGGAGGTGGACAGCAAAGCCGATCAAAGTGAGCTTTAGAATCTTTGATTGAGTCAGTGATGGTTTTTCGAAGCTGACTCAAGTCCCACCGAACAGTGATGGTGTATTACGAAGCTGTTTGGATTCTTTTCCTGGTTAATGATGGTGGATTACGAAGTTGATCAGGGCAATCAAATCAAAATCCTTCGAGCCAATCAAACCGAGCCTCGAAGGTATCTTCAGAACCAATCAGACCGAGTTTTGGAGGTCATTACCGATCTGACTGGAGCCAACAAAGCTGATCAAACTGAGCTTTGAACGTGACCAGATGATCAGGACAACCATTTCATCCAATCCGAAGTTGAAGGCGCGTCAATGGACCACTTTAACATTAATCGTTTATACAATTAATGATAAAGTGGGGGGGCAAACTGTTGACGCGTGTCTTTATGCCCCCACCTAACCCAGTGATGATATGAGGACGCGGAATGAAGGGTAACGGCTATCCGGAAGTCTTTAAACCCAAGGATTTGATTTAGACTAATTTAAATGTCTCTGGAGTATATAAGAGTTGTGTCACGCAGCTGTTAGGTACGTGAAGGCACTGTCAGCTGCGTCACTGTAACGCCCCATTTTTCCTGTATTTCAATAGTAGTTTACTGGTCTGTGAATAGTACCACCGGTCCGGAAGTTGGTATTATTTTTGGTCCGAAAAAATTACTATTTATGTTTTATATTTTATTTAACATTTTTGGAGCATGTATGCATGGTTTTTATGGGTAGAAAGTAAGTAAGGAATATTTTTGGGGAATTTAGATAATTAGTGAATAGTGAATTATGGTGTTATATTAAGTAAGGAAATTTGAGCAATTATTTTTTTTATGGAGGAAAATTAGAGAGTTTTGTGGAGATAAATAATATTTTGAAGGAATTTAATTGGAGAATACTTGGAGAAAAGACCAAAACACCCTCCAATTTGGAGAAAAGACCAAAATACCCCTTAGTTGCTTTATTAAAAGCAACTATCAATTATTGAGCAACACTTTGTCCTTCTTCTCCTTTTCCTACACGTCTCCTTCTCCTTCTTCTTCTTCTTCTTCTTCTTCTTCTTCTTCTTCATTTTCTTCAATTCTTACTAAGTAAACACATCAAATTCACCCATCCAACTTGATTTAAGTACTAAATCTTAGAGAGTGAAGCTAGAGAAGTCATTTTTGGTGACTAATTTCAAGGAATTTGGTGATTTTCCTACTTGGGTCAAGTAAGTGATTTTATGATAAGTTAATTATTTTTGGGTTTAGAGTTATCTTTTAGCATATACATGCTTAATCATGCTCCAATTACTTCTTTTATTTGTTTTCTTTGTTTGATTTTGAGTTTCTTACATGTAGAGGGTGGAGAGCCTTCTAACAAAGATAAGGGCATTTGTTTGATTTTGAGTTTCTTACATGTAGAGGGTGGAGAGCCTTCTAACAAAGATAAGGGCAAGACCAAAGCTTGAGAAGCTTTGATTAAAACTTGTTAAAGCTTGTTTTGAAGGTTAGTGTTCATAAACACACTTACCTTACTCAAATTTTGATTTTGTGCCTTTATGCTATTATGTGTATATTTTGAGATTTTGTATGAAATGATTGATTTGTTGAATTTTGGTTGCCATTACATGCTCTTGGATGATGTTTGATGAGTATTTATGTTGTGGTAGACATTTCTACCTTGTATCTTTGTGGTTCATGTTCCTTTCATGGCTAAAGTAAACTGAATTTGGGAAAAACGTGATTTTGAGTGAGATTTAGGACTATTTTTCGGTCCTTTCTAATTTCCATTTGTCTCTGAGTCCTTCATAAAAGTTGTAGGTCTATCTCTTAGCTTTCCAACCCGTCCTCTTGTGTCCAATTTGGAGATATATACTCAACTTATGGCTGAAACACCCAAACTGACTCTGTTTGTGTCGGGCCACATGCATCACTGAATTGAGTGACCATTTTGACCACTATCATGACAAGATTAGGTTCTGAGTTCTTCATAAAAGTTGTTTCCCTGTGTCTTGAGAATTCTCTCGTTCTAGATTGGTTTAATTTGAGTGTTTGGTTTAGTAGGAATTCAATAAACAATGGACTTGGTTCTGCTGAATCAGGTCTGGTCTATTAGTTTGTGTTCCTAGCTTTGTTTTGTTATCTTCCATATTGATTTGGGCTGTGATCCCTTCATAACATTTGTAGGCTTTTGTCTTAGCTTTCTAATGACTCTGATTTCATTTAATTTGGAGACCCATAACTCAAGTTATGTTTTAAAAACACAGCAAAGGTCAATGTTATTTTTATGCTGGAAATTTTCTATGTTAAGTCATTTTGTTTAAGTATGAGAATTTTTATGAATTACTTAAGTTTAAATTAAGTTTTTATTATGAGAAGACTAAAGAACATGAATTTTATGAGAAATTTTTTTGGGCTCTAATATACTTGGTGTGGATTTGATGCATGATTTGATTTTATTATGTATGATGAGCATGCTCGGCATTTGATGCCATTATGATAAGAAGCTATGATCATATGCTAGGCACGTGGGTGTCTTATGTTAGGGCGGACGCACTCTATATGTTATGAAAAGGTTGGCGACCTAAGACCATTATGAATAAGCTATGAAAACTTATCTGCTTCTTTTTCTCCTAAGTGTATGTGAGCCCTTATACAATATTTTTAAGGAAGTGAAATAAATGAGATCACATTATGTTAATAACTCTTAGTTTACCACAACGTATTTATGATATCAAATGAATTTTTTTAAAGCATGATGTGTTGGTGTACATATGTAATACATGTTCAAATTTAATGATTTTATGTATATAAATGATTTTTTTAAGTATGTTGTCATCACAACATTGATTTGTTGTGTTTTATGAGCACCACTGAGTTTTATACTCAACGCGTTGATTTTATCATGCGCGGGTTGGAGATTGTGCTTGCTGCTTAAAGACCTGAAGAGTAGCATCAGAGCTGAAGAGATATTTTGGTAGTTACTTAGTATTTTTTTTTTTTTTTTTTGTAACTAAGAATTATGGCATGTATAAGTATTACATTTTTGGAGACTGTATTAGTTAATTTATAACTTAAGCATATTGTTGTAAATTATTTCGGTGTATATATTGGGAGATAAACTTGGAACTTATTTAATGGTTAGAATATCAGAAGTTGATATGTTTAAATGCATCTATTTAATTGGTGAATATTAAAATGTTATTGAGGATATGAAATGATAGAAGTGCTATTGTGTTGTTATTGGAGTTTGATGGGGTTTGGAGTTTGGAATTGGGAGTGCTTTGTATTCATATGTTTGGCAACTTTTATTTTTAGGGGAAACTCTTGCAATTTTTCTGTAGGACTCTCCCAAATCATTTTCAAAACAAAATATTATTACTTGCTAAACTTATGAATACTAAGTCACTTCTAATTCATAATATGATTGTATGATTTATATGTAGGTTAGGACGGTGCCTCCGGCACCGAATGTGGTATCCACCGTCGGGTCTTTCGGGATCGGGCGGCGGGTGTTACAGTCATGCAGCTCCAATCAAGATGACATCACCGTGAATGCCGACATAATGGTTTTTCATTCTGTTTGAGTACGTGGCAACAGTCCAGAAAGTGAGCTGCGTCACGCAGCTATCGGGTCCGTCATGCAGCCGTCAGATGCGTGACGCAGCTATCCCCTGTTGCCCTACCTCTATAAATAAATCGTTTTTCTCTTAAATGGGACAAGAATTTTAGGGCATAAAAATACACACTTGCGGCTAGGTTTTCTGCAAGAAACTCTTCTGAGTTCCCTTGAAGAAAAACAACCATTAGATATCAATTAAGTTAAAACGAAAATTAAAAAAGAAGAAAAAGGAAGAGAAAAGAGGTGAGCATTGAATCCTAGTGGATAAAAGCTTCTGGAACCCTGAAATTTCATTCTTTAAGACGTTCAGATTGTTTACAATCCTCAGTCTGAGGGTTAGGTAATTCTCCTAAACTTTTCTGTCTTTTTAGTAGTTAATTCATTGTTATTTATTTTATCGTTACTTTAGTAGTTTAATCTTAGTTAAACAGTGTTCTGCTCACTCTTGGGTGTTTTTAGACTTTATTAAAGCATGTTTAAGTAAAAGAAAAACGTAAAAAAGGTTGTTTTCAAAGTAATCACGGACCAGAGCAGTTGCGTCACGCAGCCAGTAGATCCGTAACGGACCTGGCAGTTGCGTGACGGAACTGTTCATGTCCAAAACGTAGTCTCTTTACCTAGAATAGTTGCGACACGCGGCTATTAGATCCTTAACGGATCTAGTGGTTGCGTGACGGAACTATTCATATTCATAATTTTACTTTTTTTTTAATATTATATATTTTTTTTAATTATGGATCTAAAATATACGTTTGACGAATCTGGAGTTTTTCAAATCACGAATAGCTGCGTCACGCAACTATTGGATCCGTCACGCAACTGTTCTTCCATGGAGCAGCTACATGACGCGACTGTTCAAGGGTTCCAGAACCGATTTTTGTCCTTTTAAAAATAATAGTTTTGTACAATTAAATAAATATTTAATTCTTTTAATAAGTCAAGAGACAACCAATTTTGGGCAGATTGCAGCTTAATTAAGTTTAGTATATTAATATACAATTATGCATGATTTCGAGTTTTTAGGGTTTCTTGGATTCAAATTGGGTAGAATGTATTTTTAGGTTCGGTTTGTGGCCCGCCTTTAACCATAAGGCAAGAGCGGGTCTTTTGTTTACTTTGACTTAACTGCTTTAGGTTGAATGGTTTGAATGGTTTGAATGATTATGAATGCAATGATTGAACTTGTTTGGGACGATTAAATAATTTTCCAAATAGGAACTCGGTTCGATTTATTCGGGTTGGGTTTCAATAAATAGTTTGGCTTTTCTAGCTAAAAATAAATTAGAAATCGTAGGTTAAAAGAGGCCGATTTTTCGAGCGTCGGCTTTCAACGGGTTGACATACCTAATTCCCTTACCTAGAATCGCACTTGGTGCGACTGATCAGTTCTCTAAATAATTTGGCCTTAAATAAAATTGGGTTTTAAATGAAGTCACTTTTAAAATTGGAAACGGTCCCATTGCCGTAAAAATGGGTGGCGACTCAAATATTTTATAAGACCGGTCTATCGGCATCGTATCCAAAAGTGTTTTGTCACTACTTTTTTAATAATCACTTTTCCAATTTCTCAAAAACTAGAATCGAGCGTTGTTCGGATCGCTCAGGGGCGGTGCGAAAACAGATTGGCGACTTCACTGGGGAATGCTTCCACTAATCCCCGGTTATTTTTAACTAGATGGCTGCAAATTAGGAATTAACTCTAAACCTAAATTTTCTAAAAATTGTAAATGAATTGGTTAGAAAAGCCGTCGGAAAATTCTTTAATCGTCCATATTTGTTTATTTGCTTTCTTTTAAGATTGTTGCATTTATACTGCATTTCTCTCTTCTCACCACTTTCTACCCATATTATCCCTTGGTAACATTGTTGACTTCAAAGGTGGATCCAGCCTAAACCTCGCATTTTAGGCACATCCACCTGAGAATTAGCAATTTTACCAACCGCAAGCCTAGTACCTTAAAAGGTACGTCAAAAGGAGTAGGCCCATGTAAAAGCCCAAATCCTGTTTGCGGAACCCGGACTTTGTAAGCCTAATGGACTAAAGCCCATGCATGTAGTTGAAAGCCTTAGTCACTTCCCCTAAGGAACACCTGTTTCTATTTGCTGTTGTTATGCCGCATTCATTTTCCGAGAGATTATATCATCAATCTCAAAATCCCCTGCTGGTTGTCAAGATTAGACTAAATCCTAGGAAACAGATGTTGGAATTTATACCAGCGGAACTCGTGTGTGGGAGAGATAAGGTTGGAAGGCATGCATTTCCCAACTCCCATTCCCCTGTATGTTATAAACTGCTCATCTGCTGTGACATTCATGCACCACGTAATACTTTTCGTTTCAGCCATACATTTATAAGAGCTAATTTTCGGCATGGACGTTTGACCTTGATTTTGAGACTGGACCTCAAATTTGTTTTGAATAACATAATGCAATCGTTTATAGTGAATTTATACCCAAAAGAAGAGGGAGGTATAAGGGGGTTGCGATTCCTTTGTATTTTCACATTTCTCGCATTATCTGAAAGTAAGCGTGAAATTACAAAATTTGTAATTAATCGAAATAAGATCCTGCTTGGGACCATATGTTCCAAGGCAAAAAGTAAGGAGACAAAAAAATAATAACAAGTATCCCGCTTGGAAATTCTTTCATTCCAAGGCAAAATTAGGGACTTGAGAGAAAATAACCGACTGTAAAACCCAAAAGGGACGGTCGACGATAGTGTGAATACTCAAATTTTGAGGCTCAAAGAGCCATTTTTTCCGGACTGCAAACAGTCCGGTCGGACCGGAGGTCATCCAAAAGTTCACCGGAAGTGTGCCAATATGGTACTTGAAATGTCCGAAAAATTACGAGGATCACGGAACCGGTCTCGGAATATTTTTTGGAGGTCCGGAACTCCCGGAAAAGCCTCCGGAATGAAAAGAAAAAAAAAGAGAGGGGAAAAGGCACACATGCCCGCCCGCGGGGGTGGGCATGCCCGCCCAGGCCAGGCGGGCACACCCGCCCAAGCCTGGCGGGCGCGCCCTCCCAGGCCAGGCGGGCACGCCCGCCCTCCTGGGCGGGCAGGGGCGCCCGGGGTCACGTTTTTTCCTATAAAAAACGGCTCTGGGGCTCCATTTTGAGAGACTCAGTCTGTGTTGATGGACGCTCCTTCTCCCTATGCTCTTTGCGATTCTTTACTGCTTTCTTGCATTTTTTAATTTTAGTTTTATTTTATTGTTGTGATACTTGGTCACTTAAAATTAAATTAAAATTAATTCCCTTAAGGAGGAGCTTAACTTGGAGTTAAGAAGCGGTCGACGATTAAATCAGGTACATGAACTGAACTCTGCCTATTTAATTTTAGCACTTCATGCATGCTTCTTTTCTACTCCTAATAATTCTACAACTGCATAAATGCATCCATGTCATCATTAGGCAAACAAATTGCCTCAATTAAATAAATTTAGGCTAAATGCCCGATTAATTAATAATCGTGGTATTAAAGCCTAAATCCGACAATATTGGCTTAAAACACCTAGTTAATTAATAGCTATGGTGTAAGCGCCTTTATTTCAAACAAATCCGGCTTAAGTCCAATTAATTAATAATTGTGGCTAAAAGCCTTAATCGATCACGTTTTGGCAACAAATTGCCTACAATTAAATCGATCTTTTGGCAAAATGCCTTAAAATTAATCAACTTATTTTGGCAAAAAGCCTTAAATCAATCATTTTGGCGACAATCGCCCAATCAACATCATTTTGGCAATCAAATTGCCTAAATCACTCTTTTTGGCTAAAAGCTTTAAAATCAATCATTCTGGCGACAATCGCCTAAAATTAATCATTTTTGGCAACGAATGCCTAAATCAATCTTTTTGGCTAAAAGCCATTAAAATCAACATTTTTGGCATCAAATGCCTAAAAATCAATCAATTCTTTGGCAAAATGCCTAAACAAAATGCACGAAGCATACACACACACATGCATAAAGCATATCTATTCAAAGCCCTTGAAAGAAGGCCTATCGAACTACGTTGACTTTGATCTTCCATTCAAACGGAAGTACGTAGGCACGTTTGGGATTTCACCCCGGGCGGCAAGTCGAAATCACTTAAACATTTCATTAATCCATCATTCACCTTGCAAAGCGCTCATTCATCGGTTAGTTTATCAGCATGACATAGTCTCGGGATCCACCTCGGGTTCGCAGACTATGCCTTAAACATTGGGATAATTAGCCTAGACTTAGGTTAATTAAAATTGGAGTCACTTAGGGTTTTTTCCTAGTTTACCCTAAAATAATTAAACAAGGTGGCGACTCACACACATCATGTGCATTTCTTCCTTAGTCACATGCATTCCTATGCATTGATATTGGGGGAGGGGTTCACAGTTTGGCGACTCTGCTGGGGATGTTATGTAATCATTTTGCATAAAGTGGACTACGACCGTTGTGTAAACTAACTTGCCCTTCTCAGGGTATTATTTTACTATGCTTTGTTTTGCAGGGTACCCTAGCGAAGATTAAGTGTTCTTTCTTTAAGAATGCTTAATAAGGAGAATTTGGACCTAATGAAAATTTACTTTAAATCATTTAAATTTGTTGATTTATTTGCACGAATTGAGAATCTTTTTCTCCATTGCATAAAAAACAAATTTCAAATGAATTTCTTCTCTCTCTGTTCAAACTTCTGAGTCTGGATAGCAAGTAGCGCTGATCGGCAGGTCTCTTTGATTATGTCGACGGACAGCCAAAGCGTCCTCCCTGTTGCCGAAAACCATCCCCAATCCTTTTGGGGATGGCCCATGGGCATGAGTACTGTTGGACCCATGCGAAACTCTTTGTTTCACATGTGGTTAGGTATATCCATGCTCAAGGCTCAAGGGTCCCTTTATAAGCCGATTCTCTATTCGTGTCATAGCCTATAGAACCTACCCTCTAGGACTGTATGCACCCAATGATGAGAACCATACCATTAAAACAGATTATGACGTGCTGTTACGTGCATTCACGACATACCATAAACATGGGGTAAACGCAAAGAGGACGAAAAACACTCTTTTACCATTAGTCATGCACAGTTGGACAAGGAGTCAACCTACCTCATACACCAAACACTATACCTAATCCAACTACCCTTGTACTTTCAGGTGCCCATGATCCAAGTGCCCACATCAGTGCCAGCCACACCTACAGTACTATCACCAGCTTCACCAGCTTCACCAGCTACACCAGCTTCACCTACAACTTCAACAGCTTTACCTGCATCAATGGCATCACTTGCTGATATCCAAACCCTCATCAAACAACTAGAGACCAGAATGAATGAGGCATTGGCTGCCCAAAGGACTGCCCTGATAGCTGAGCTGGGCAATGGTAATGGAAATGGGGCTTCGGCCGGGGGAAGTGGACCTACTGCCTCCGATCAGGGTCTTGTTGCTGAGCCAACAAACCCTACCCTGAACCTGGACGACATGCCCTCCAAAACTGCTTCCGAGCTAGAAGCTCAAAGGATGAGGGAAAAGTTGGAACTGCTGGAAAGGTCTATCACTGCCCTGAAGACCCACAAGGAAGTGGTGGACATGGACTCTTTGTCTTTGTTCCCCGAAGCCAGATTACCAACTAAATTCAAAATGCCCAACATGGACAAGTTTGATGGAACCACTTGTCCTAAAACACATTTGAAAATGTATGTGGGTGCCCTAAACCCATTCGGATTGAGCAGTGAGCTCCTTGCTCAGTTGTTCCAACAATCTCTTACCGGTGCTGCATTGAGATGGTTTGTTAGCCTTGATCGGTCTAAGATGAAGACTTGGGAGGATATCTGTAATGCATTCAATTCACAGTACCACTACAATATGGAGGTGGATGTTACTCGAAGAGAGTTAGAGACCACCAAGCAGAAGAATAATGAGCCTTTCTCCTCGTGCCTTACGAGGTGGAGGGCCAAGGCTGCCCAGATGATTAATCGGCCTTCTGAGCAGGAGCAGGTCGATATAATAATAAAAAACCTGCAGCCTGTTTACCAACAATGGTTGCAAACCCAGTACCTACCAACGTTCCAGTCGCTCATCGCCACTGCTACAAAGGTGGAAGATCTGATCCAAATAGGGCAACTGAAAGATAACTCAGGAACCTCTAAATACAAGAAGCCTAGCCAAGCTAGAAAAGTCCACGAAGTGGCGAGCATCACTCCCACTAACCCATTACGTGTGGGGAACATGAGGAACGGTAATCAGTCGAGAAGAACATACACTGACCTTGGAATGCCAATCCTTTTGGTTTTTAGAGAGGCTGTCAAGGCCAACTATATCAAGCCTCTAGAAGCAAGGCCACCTCCCAATCCATTGCCAAGGAACTATAAGGCAGATGAATATTGTGAGTATCATCAGGGATACGGGCACAAGATCGAAGCCTGCTGGACACTCAAAAATCGCATCCAGGACCTAGTAGACAATGGCTCGATCATTCCGAGGAGTAAGCCTAACATTAGCACTAATCCTTTGCCAAATCATGGGATAAATGCTATTATGACTGACCAGGAACCAATCGATCCTTTCAAACTGTTCCTTGAAATGAACAACATCTGTGTCCTGGATTTGAATGACCTGAGCGAAGAAGTCGATGCCATTACCAGGAGCGGGAGGCAGTACGAACCGTTGGTCTTGGATAAAATCCAGAATAAGCCCTATCAGAAGGTAAAGGAGCCGAAGGAGGACCCAGTACTCTCACAATTGAAAAAGACACAAGCTAGGGTGTCAATCTGGAAACTTTTGGCATCATCCTTTCCTCATCGCCAAGCTCTCTGCAAGGCTTTGAGCCAATTACAGACATCAGTGGAGATTAGCCCTGAAGTACTAGTATCCACCCTTACCCAATCATCCAAAGTACAAAGCATCGGGTTTTCTGACGAGGATTTGCCTAAGGAAGGGGGCAGTCATAATAATGCCCTGTATGTCACGGTCCAGACCAGAGACAAAACTGTGCCCATGGTTCTCGTTGACAATGGGTCAGCTCTGAATGTCTGCCCACTAAGGGTAGCCAGTTGCTTGGGGTTAGAAGAAATAGATTTCACCCCCTCTGATCAGATAGTAAAGGCCTATGACAGTACCCGAAGGGAAGTGTTGGGAGTTGCCACGCTGAAGTTAACTGTCGGGCCAGCAGTGATGGAAGTCCCATTCCAGGTAATTGATGTACCAACTAGCTTCAACTTGCTCCTAGGTCGGCCATGGATACATCATACTAAGGCGGTGCCCTCATCCCTACATCAAAAGGTCAAATTCCCCTATGAAGACAAAGTTATCACCATTCAAGGAGATGACTACAATCAGCTTAAAAAACTAAAGGGCCAACCTCTCTTTGAGGTCAACCCTGAGGCCGCCAACCTACCCCTTTCGGGATTTCAGTATGATACTGTACAGTTCATGGAAGGGAAAACTGCAAACTCTCGAATTCTCTTTGATTTCGGGACGGTACAGATAAACTGTATAGTTCCTCTGATGCAGAAAATGTCCTATTTGCCAGGAATGATTATGGCGAGGTCTGGGAAAACATATCCTGCACTACAAGCTTGGAAATGCCCAGTGAATGAAGGGACCTATGGACTGGGTTATGAGCCCACTGACGAAGAGCGTGCTGAGAAAACCGAAGAGGAAGGAAGGGAAGTATATAGATGCGGCCTTACCTTCTCACTTTGAACAGTTACTTCTGCAAACCCGGAGAAGCAGTTCCTTACTGTGGCTTCCGGGAGCCCTTTTGCTGCCCAACCATTAAGAAGATGCTGCCTGGGATAGAAATATTCTCGGATGTTTGGGGCAACAAGCCGAAGATAGTAACCGAGCTGGAGGCAGAAGACTTCATGCAGCCTAATCTCTTTGATGAGGTTGCAGTTATCACCGGAAGTGATGGGAATCAAGACTTGTACAACCTGATCAAGCCGAGCGAAGGACCTCTTGACAATTGGTACGCTGAGAAGGAGCACACTGCTGACCAACCCCCTCCCAAGTCAAACCTAGTACCTCCCTCTGTAAACAAATCCTGTATTAAGTCTGAGTCTGACCCCGAGTCTGAAATTGAGTCAGAGTCTAGTTCTGAGTCGTCCCTGTCGGATCTAGAGGATCCAGATTTCAAATTTGATGTAATCTTTGAAGACGATTCCGTCATAATTAATAAAGGCTTGCAAATTCTTGATTACTTTGCGTGTCTATCTTTCCAAGCATTTCCAAGCAAAAGTAATAATTAAATAAATGAAATAAAAGATGAAAAAGAAAAAATAACGATTGGCAAAGAGGAAAATAAATACACATACATTGCATCTGATTGTATGAACAGGGAACATATCAGTGAATGTTTGAAGAAATTTGCTGATTGCTTCATGTGGAAAGCGAGTGACATCACGGGAATTGACCCAGCAATAGTGGTGCACAAGATTCCAGTGTATCGGAGACCAAGCCGGTGAACAGAAGCTCAGAAGACTGAAGACAGAATGGTCCTTGAAAATCAAGGAGGAAGTTGCCAAGCAACTGGAGAACAAGTTATAGAGCCCATTGCTTACCCGACATGGTTAGCAAACATTGTGTCGGTTCCTAAGAAGGATGGAAAGTCAGAATTGTGTGGATTATCGGGATTTGAATAAAGCATGTCCGAAGGACGACTTCCCCTGCCGCACATGACTTGTGGTGGACCGAATGGCTGGACACGAGATGGTCTCCTTGACTGATCTCACTGTCGGGTACGACCAAATAATGATGCATTTGCCAGACAAAGAGAAAACGGCATTCATCACAGAGTGGGGAACCTACTGCTATAAGGTCATGCCCTTCGGGCTCAAAATGCCGGGGCAACCTATCAAGAATGGCAAAAACCATCTTTCACGACATGATTCCGGAGAGGTGGAAGTGTATGTGGATGATATGGTGGTTAAGTCGAAACAACCGAAGAACATACGACCGCACTGAGAAGTTCTCCTTAGACTCGAAAGTATAATTTGAAGCTCAACCCGGCAAAATGTTGTTTGGAGCCACATCCGGAGTATCTTCTGGGGGCACTGGTTAGTCGGAGGGCATAGAGATTGATCCTTCGAAAGCTAGAGCTATTCTGGAAATGCCAGCACCAAGGACCGAAAAAAGTCCGAGGTTTCCTAGGAAGGCTACAGTACATCAGCCGGTTCATCAATCAGTTGGCCGATACTTGTGGTCCGATTTTCAAACTACTTAGGAAAGGTAGCAGTCAAATGGAATGAGGATTGTCAGGCGGCTTTCGACCAAGTCAAGCAATACCTGCTATCCCCGCCTGTTTTACAACCACCAAGGCTAGGAAAGCCTTTGCTACTGTACCTGTCTGTGACAGAAGAAGCAATGGGTGCCATATTAGCTCAACAAGCAGAAGATACAAGGATAGAAAATGCCGTGTATTACCTTAGCAAGAGGATGCTGGAATATGAGTTGAAATACAACAAGATAGAGAAGTTGTGTCTGGCTCTAGTCTGGGCCTGTACCAAGCTGCAACACTACCTCTCGTCTTACACTACACACGTAATCTCTGAATCGAACCCCTTGAAATTCCTTATGGAAAGGCCGGTTCTTGACTGTAAGATGGCAAAGTGGGTGTCAGTGCTTGCGGCTTATGATTTAAAGTTTGTACAACGTAAGGCAGTAAAAGGCGGGGCCTTGGCTGACCAATTAGCAGAATTACCGGTCGAAGACCAAATGCCGGAGGTAGAGTTCCCCGACGAAGACCTGTTAAACTTGGAAAGTCAGGTCTGGGAGATGTACTTCGATGGAGCTTCGAACTACCATGGAAATGGGATTGGAGTTGTATTCAAAACTCCTTGTGGAGAATACATCCCAATTGCAGTTAAACTAGACTTCGACTGTACCAATAATGAGGCCGAATACGAAGCCTGCATCAAGGGGTTAGAAGCAGCCTTGGAAAAAGAGATAAAAGTCCTCAGGGTTTTCGGAGATTCCAACCTGATAGTCTCCCAGGCTCTAAGGAAGTGGAAAATCAAGGAAGAGCGTTTGGTTCCTTACCTACAACGCTTAGACGAATTGGCTCAACAGTTTGAGGAATTATCTTTCCACTACCTGCCGCGAGCCAAAAATCAATTCGCTGATGCCCTGGCCACTTTGGCCTCCATGGTTAATGTGGGAGAGACCAAGTTATTCGGCCCCTGACAGTTAGGCTTCAGAAACAGCAGCACACGTCATGCATTTGGTAGATGACAAGCCTTGGTTTTGGGATATACAAAATTACCTTCAGAACGAAGCCTACCCGGAGGGATCCACCAAAACTGATCAACGGACATTAAGACAGTTAGCGTCTGGATACTTCCTTACTGGGGGAGTTCTGTATAAAAGAAGTTGGAACGGCTTGCACCTAAGGTGCGTTGGTGAAGAGCAGGCTCAAACCACTATGGATTCCATGCATAATGGGGAATCTGGGTCACACATGCATGGGATAGCCTTGGCTCGGAAAATCATGAACCTAGGTTATTACTGATCAACTATGAATGCGGATTGTGTGAGGCACGCGCGGAAGTGCCATGAGTGCCAAATTTTCGCTAAGCTGCAAAAACGGCCTCCGGTCAATTTAAATCCAATTGCTTCACCGTGGCCTTTTGCAACTTGGGGCATAGATGT